>NC_073746.1:114642891-114943129 GCF_029784135.1 Toxorhynchites rutilus septentrionalis
AATCCATAGTACATTAATATGTTTAATCACAATAAAACCGTTTGACTTAAAAAAATGTTTTATTCATTTTATTTTCTAGTTTTAAGTACATTATCTGTTTCTTTAGAATATTGCTCTACAATAAAACCATTGTATTTTATTCTATTAGTCAATTCATTTCATTTGATACCGGTATTGAGTGGATCGCAAGTATACATAGTGTGTTCTCCAAGTCAAGTTCGTTCGTTTGATACACATATCTCAATTAACATTTTTTTTAGATAATATGGAATCAGCTATTTTGTAGGGGCGGCCAAATTGGATTTGTCAAGATCCTGGGATAAGCAATTTTAAAATAGCAGCAGAGATAACGGTGTTTTATAAATTCGGTCAGTTCCTATTGGTCAAATTTCCTTTAATGTGGGACAACCCTACAGTCATACAAACAGTTCAAGCTGAATAAAACCGTTTAATAAAGTAATTTGCTATATTGTGTTGCGGCAATCTTAGATTTGGATTTTTCATGATCTACTGTGTGATCTACTCTTCAAGTCCCTTCATTTGATACCCACATTAATAGGGTTTTGACATAATATGTAGTCCGCCATTTGGTAGTGGCAGCCATCTTGGATTTGTATTTTTCATAGATAACCGTGCTCTACTAGTCAAGCCCTCTCATTTGATACCCATATTAATGAGGTTTTGAGAAAATATGTATTCCGCCATTTTGTAGTGGAAGCCATCTTGGATTTGCATTTTTCATAAATAACTGTGTTCTACGAGACAAGCTTTTTCATTTGATACCCATATTGATAGGGTTTTGAAAAACCCATATCGATAAGGTTATGAGAAAATTTATTATCCGCCATTTGGTAGCGATCGCCATCTTGGATTTTCGAGATCATGAAATACGCAGGTTTATAAAGACTACAGAGGTGTGTTCCGAATTTCAGATCAATCGGTCAACCGAAAGGGGGTCAAATTTCTATTAATGTGGGTTAGCGCTACAGACGAACAAGTTACAAACATATAAACATACAAACATACGAACATAGAAACATACAAACATACAAACATACAAACATACAAACATACAAACATATTACAGGGCAAGCTAAATAAAACCGCTTAAAAAATTTCCCTAGATGGCACCAAAGTTGCTAGAGGAGCTTCGTTGTTCCAATGCCGCAGTTACCCACTAGACCAGGGATCTTCAAAGTGATCGATATCGACCCCATGGGTTTCTAAAAGAGGACGACAAAAGCAAAGACTGAACTAAAAAACGGTGCAAAATCAGTAATTTTTATTCTGTAGATCGTTTTATCATGAAAATTGTTCCGTCTCGAGAACAGATCTCCTTAGACCAGAAACAGATTTGCGAAAAGAGCAAGTTTGCATCTATATTTCCCTTTCCTTAAATCATTCTCATCCTTCCATCCACTACGTTGTGCATGACTTTGACATATTCAATGACTAAACAGAGCAGAGCTAAGAATCACAACGGGATTCCCTGTGAAATGATTGAAAATAAAATCATAAAATAGTGATAGAGACAGATTAGGAATGAGGAAAATATTTTAGAGTTCCAAGATGTTGACAAAAGTGTACACAACAATACAACATTAAATAATACAAATCCTTATTTGAAGTTTACAAGATATTGCATAAGTTGTGTTACGCGAATCAACTTATTATGACTAATATTATTAATAATTATTAGTTACACTTGATATTTAATGAATTCTATGCCTAATTATCGATGGGAAAATAATGGATTACTGGATTGGCGAGTTGGAATTATGTATAAGATCAATCAATTTCAGTTGAGCACGAAGAGTACTTGAGATACTTGAGATTTTCTTGTCATCTCCATGACCAGGACAAGCTACTGACGAAAAAACTAGAAGCAAGGTGGACGTAGGACTAACGTTGACTTAGCAATCAACAAGTAACAAGCATATAAATCTTAGACGTTTCATCCTTCGAATAAAGTGATTATCATACCACTTCGTTTAGCCGTAAAAGAATTATTAACGTTCAAAGGGGGAATCGATTCCTCCTCGGAAATACCCAGCGCAAATAGTACCCACTCCCCAAGCCCCGACAATTGGAATCATTGTTGATCCAGAGCAGGATTATTAACGCTTGAGAAGGAATGGATTACTCCTCGGAAGTACACAGCGAAAATAAGACCCCCTTCTCAACAATTCCAACTTCCCAATAACGACGATCGATTGCAGCATTCGCAAACAAATAATTTTATAACGCTGCTTTTATAAATGTGATTTCTTCGATATGTAATATAATATCCAATTTGATCATATCCACTACACCGTATCATACCATATAAAATTCATAGTCAATCCGAGTACAATGGTACTCGCTGCTTGCATCTAAATTTCTATGCCAATTTCCCCTCACTCCATGGTTTTGAAATCATCTGTTTCTTTAGAATATTGCTCTACAATAAAACCATTGTATTTTATTCTATTAGTCAATTCATTTCATTTGATACCGATATTGAGTGGATCGCAAGTATACATAGTGTGTTCTCCAAGTCAAGTTCGTTCGTTTGATACACATATCTCAATTAACATTTTTTTTAGATAATATGGAATCAGCTATTTTGTAGGGGCGTCCAAATTGGATTTATCAAGATCCTGGGATAAGCAATTTTAAAATAGCAGCAGAGATAACGGTGTTTTATAAATTCGGTCAGTTCCTATTGGTCAAATTTCCTTTAATGTGGGACAACCCTACAGACATACAAACAGTTCAAGCTGAATAAAACCGTTTAATAAAGTAATTTGCTATATTGTGTTGCGGCAATCTTAGATTTGGATTTTTCATGATCTACTGTGTGATCTACTCTTCAAGCCCCTTCATTTGATACCCACATTAATAGGGTTTTGACATAATATGTAGTCCGCCATTTGGTAGTGGCAGCCATCTTGGATTTGTATTTTTCATAGATAACCGTGCTCTACTAGTCAAGCCCTCTCATTTGATACCCATATTAATGAGGTTTTGAGAAAATATGTATTCCGCCATTTTGTAGTGGAAGCCATCTTGGATTTGCATTTTTCATAAATAACTGTGTTCTACGAGACAAGCTTTTTCATTTGATACCCATATTGATAGGGTTTTGGAAAACCCATATCGATAAGGTTATGAGAAAATTTATTATCCGCCATTTGGTAGCGATCGCCATCTTGGATTTTCGAGATCATGAAATACGCAGGTTTATAAAGACTACAGAGGTGTGTTCCGAATTTCAGATCAATCGGTCAACAGAAAGGGGGTCAAATTTCTATTAATGTGGGTTAGCGCTACAGACGAACAAGTTACAAACATATAAACATACAAACATACGAACATAGAAACATACAAACATACAAACATACAAATATACAAACATACAAATATACAAACATACAAACATATTACAGGGCAAGCTAAATAAAACCGCTTAAAAAATCTCCCTAGATGGCACAAAAGTTGCTAGAGGAGCTTCGTTGTTCCAATGCCGCAGTTACCCACTAGACCAGGGATCTTCAAAGTGATCGATATCGACCCCATGGGTTTCTAAAAGAGGACGACAAAAGCAAAGACTGAACTAAAAACCGGTGCAAAATCAGTAATTTTTATTCTGTAGATCGTTTTATCATGAAAATTGTTCCGTCTCGAGAACAGATCTCCTTAGACCAGAAACAGATTTGCGAAAAGAGCAAGTTTGCATCTATATTTCCCTTTCCTTAAATCATTCTCATCCTTCCATCAAATGCAATACGTTGTGCATGACTTTGACATATTCAATGACTAAACAGAGCAGAGCTAAGAATCACAACGGGATTCCCTGTGAAATGATTGAAAATAAAATCATAAAATAGTGATAGAGACAGATTAGGAATGAGGAAAATATTTTAGAGTTCCAAGATGTTGACAAAAGTGTACACAACAATACAACATTAAATAATACAAATCCTTATTTGAAGTTTACAAGATATTGCATAAGTTGTGTTACGCGAATCAACTTATTATGACTAATATTATTAATAATTATTAGTTACACTTGATATTTAATGAATTCTATGCCTAATTATCGATGGGAAAATAATGGATTACTGGATTGGCGAGTTGGAATTATGTATAAGATCAATCAATTTCAGTTGAGCACGAAGAGTACTTGAGATACTTGAGATTTTCTTGTCATCTCCATGACCAGGACAAGCTATTGACGAAAAAACTAGAAGCAAGGTGGACGTAGGACTAACGTTGACTTAGCAATCAACAAGTAACAAGCATATAAATCTTAGACGTTTCATCCTTCGAATAAAGTGATTATCATACCACTTCGTTTAGCCGTAAAAGAATTATTAACGTTCAAAGGGGGAATCGATTCCTCCTCGGAAATACCCAGCGCAAATAGTACCCACTCCCCAAGCCCCGACAATTGGAATCATTGTTGATCCAGAGCAGGATTATTAACGCTTGAGAAGGAATGGATTACTCCTCGGAAGTACACAGCGAAAATAAGACCCCCTTCTCAACAATTCCAACTTCCCAATAACGACGATCGATTGCAGCATTAGCAAACAAATAATTTTATAACGCTGCTTTTATAAATGTGATTTCTTCGATATGTAATATAATATCCAATTTGATCATATCCACTACACCGTATCATACCATATAAAATTCATAGTCAATCCGAGTACAATGGTACTCGTTGCTTGCATCTAAATTTCTATGCCAATTTCCCCTCACTCCATGGTTTTGAAATCTGTGTTAGAGAAACATTTCGATTTGCAGAAACGCATGCCAGTACAAAATTACCCGCAGCTCACATCTATTTTGCAATGCCGATTACCATGCTTCATGATTTTGAAGTCTGTGTTAGGGAAACATTCCAGCTTGCAGAAACGCAAACGAATACAAAAGTTCCCGCTGCTTGCATCTAATTTGATATGCCAATTTCCTCTGGCTCCATGGTTTAGAAGTCTGTGTTAGGGAAACATTCCGATTTCCAGAAACGCAAGCGAGTACAAAAGTACCCACTGCTTATATCTATTTCGCAATGCCGATTTCCCCTGGTTCCATGGTTTTGAAGTCTGTGTAAGGGAAACATCCATCCATTCCAGCGATCATACCTCAATCGTTGCGCAATTATAACTGAGTGGATTTCCGAGCGGCACTCGCTTATATACCGGTTGGTGTGATTTCAATAGCCTGCTTTGAAAGTAATTTTAGGGCTATTGAAACAAATTTTTGGATCAAAAAGAAACAAGCATATAACACGTAGACATTTTATCTTTCGAATGAATTGTTTATCAAACTATTTCGTTCAGTTGTTTAGGAGCTATTAACGCTCAAAATCTCGTTCTCCGGCGTAACGCTTTCGTTTTCGAAAGTTGGAACTTACACCCCAGTATAGAAATGAAAGACGTAGTCCTAATTCTGCGCTTTATAACTTCTTTTTTGAAAGTTTATTTATTTCAATCACTTCAGATAAGTCACATTCAGATACAAAACACTTAAAATTTACTGATTGCGAATAATTTCCGGATCCGCAACACTTTTTTCGTTAAATTGGGGAGAACAAAGACATACGTTGTGTGTTATTGTTGATGCTAACAACAATTTGACATTTTCAGTGATGTCAGATTTGTTTAAATTTTTTTTCCGTACAACTCAAATTTTTCCTGTGAATTATCTGGTGATAATAAAAACAAAATAACAATCTAAGTATTCAACAGCAGGGCTCGGCAAAGTCAAAGGACGCTATATTGCACGCCATTTACTAATACTAACGCGTGGATCTTACCATGAAACATACCTGATACTTGTCTATGTTTGTGGTTTGAGTTCACGGTGGGTAAACAATAAACCGTCCATTAATGGTGTAACTAGTTTTTGGCATCAGAAAGTTTCTGCTTCACCTTATATGGGCGTTAAAATAAGTTTGTGCACGCGGGTAACGAGATTCGTCTCAGGGGAAGTACAAGGGTCGATTGAAATCAGGTTGAATGAAGGGACAGACTCGCATTCATTAGTCACGTCAATTAGAATAACCATTTACTAGAACAGTTCATCAGTCATCCTCGCTCTCAACGCTCGTTAATTCTTTTTCTAAACAATTCAAATCATGTTGACGGCGAAAGCCGAAGTAGTCCTAGTCGAAGCAAAGCTACTGAGAAGAGAATCGATTTTCATTTCTCATCTTCGAAGATTTCGGGTCCTGTTCAATAGTATTAAGGGGGTATTCTAGTGTAGAGGCACAAATTTCGAACGTTTTTTCGAGCTCCGTAAAACTAAAACAAAGAATATTTTTACCATCTATTATATCTTAATTTGTACACCTATCTTTTAACAATTAAACAAAAATTGAAGGAGAAAAAATATTCATGAATAGAATAGTTAAGGGCTGATGAAGTGAGAGGGTTAAAAAACAGTTGTGCCATTGCGTACACGATTCCCATTCTGGTTCGCTGAAACAGAAAAATCGAACAGATTCTGAATCAGTAAAGATGTCGCTATCGCATGAATCACGGACAAGTAGTCAAAAACATATTTTTTGACAGAAAAACAAAATGCGGTTTACAACGTTTTTTCTTACTTTTTCCAATTTTTTAAAAATAGTAAAATTTTAAAAATATAATTTTTATAGGTTCATGCGATGGAGAGATGCCTGCAGATTGTATCCATATGAATTCAATAGAATCGGTTCAGTAGAATATGAGATATCGTATACGCCAGTTTGATAAAAACTAGTTTCGAGAAAAACGCATTTGAAGTTCATTGTTATGGCCGTACCAGGTTAGATACCGCATCAATGAAATGGCTCTATCTCGGTAAATAATAGGATTTTCGAAAAGCCTTTTCTGGTGTTTATTCTTGGATGCCTGAACTACAGAAATATGAAGCGAAAGAATTTTTTTTTTCTAAATTCTAGACTACAATACTGCCCTCATACGCACATCCAAAGTCAATCGATATGTTTAATCTAATAAACATGAAAATGCGCAGAGTTAGGTGGAGTTACGGTATATCAATTCCCCAACTACTGATTGACCTTTTTCAAGGCTAAAGGCGAATGCATTACAAGTTGAAACAATTTTTAAATTTAAGAAAAAATCAATCAATCAACAGCTTAGGTCGTTGCCTTATAGAACTGATGACCTCAAGCAGATCGATGTCCTTCTTCATGTACATTTAATTATTCTAGGAGTAAGCATTCTTTGGTTGGAATTATAATTTTTGGCGACATCAGCATCCGAGAGTTTTAGGTTTACCCTGATTTTGTTCAATATCACCATTCGATACTGCAGACCATGAGTTCCACTGCGACGTGTACTTTTATGTCTTCTAACTGTGGATTACCGATGGGGGTGTCCTAAATGATTTTTTTACCGTTTTTCTTCATGTACATATTTTAAAAGACAAAACGGATCTTAACTAAATATTCCTCACTAAAAGAAGGTGTACACTTTCAAACCAAACTGTTGTCGAAATATTGTAGAAATCCGGATTCTATATGTCTAGACTCTAGAGCTTCAATACAATATTCATAAGGTTTTTGTCTTCTTAGGTTCACCAGAGCGAACCTAAACCATGTGTTTTTTTTTCTTTGAAGTAATAGTGGTGTTAGAGATTTTTGTTCTATTTACAATCTGCTCGGGAATATTTTTTATAATTTTGGTTCTGCTGCTTATGACTACGAAAACAATCATAAATTTAAATGCACCACATTATGAGGTTTTCGATAATAACTTCTCTAGTATTTACTCAACAGAAACTAACCTAGTCGAAAAATTATTCTGTCATCAGCTCGAAACGAGGAAACTTTAGTTATTGCCATGAGTACAAATCCAGCAAAGAACTAATAACCTAAGGACATATATTTCGGTCATCACTTCTGTTGGAGCATCAAAGAAGTTTTAGTTTTTATTTTAGTTCTCTCAGATCGTTGACCGTTCGATGACCGGAATATGTTTCTCTGGAGTCTCATTCCAACAATGGCATTCGTTTGCTTGCGATATTTTTCATCGAAGTAGTTTTTTTTTCCATACAAAAAGCTCCTGTCAAACATTTCCAGCACTACTCCATGAATGCCTCGAGATTCACAGTCACAGCCGAGCATGAAGAGGCCAATAGAAACAAACACGTGCACCGATTTTTCCTGCCCGAGAGTCCTTCTGACGACTGCCATCGTCATAAAATGTCAAGCTCGTAGTTTTTACTATCTTCCTTCCCGATAGCTCCCGGGCACGGGCCGGATGACTGTGGAACGCTGGATTCAACGATGATAAAACGGAACGTCTCCATTCAGAGAGCGCACAAGGAATGAAAAGCGGTTTTGTGGCCATAGAACTACTTGCCTAGGGGGGTGAGAACACACATACGACTCTTTTCTCCCAGGAGATGTCAATGGCTTGGAATGCAAGCTAGTTTTTCCTCGTCCTGTTCGTTCCGCCAGTCTGCCTACAGCTGCGGAAGACCGACTCGTGGAGCCCAGAAAAATCGAAGTGGAGCCGTGGCGTCGCGGCTGAATCCCTGTGTCTGTGTATGTGTACACCAGCCGTATCCACCGGGATGCGAGTGTCGTTGCCACAAGGGAGGGGGGAGGATCGTAATGGCTTTGTTGTCCATTCACACTGTGAAACACACCGGATGGGAGTAAGTTCTTCGGCCGCTAATTGCTCACCATCCAACCAAGCGTACTTTTGTGTTCTGCGATGTGATTATGCACATCGTTTGGAGAAGGGTGGGGGAGCTCGTCAGAAGATCATCATCCTCAAGAGTGATTCCCACAGGCCGGACGACAGGTAACCGATGTCCATTTACGGTCAGCAGTAACAGTTCAAGACTGTCGGTTTTTGTTGATGGTGGCCGCATCAGTCCCTCGCCCAGCGTGCGAGGTAATAATGTCGACATACGGTAAATCAATAACGGCTTTGCTTGCGGCCAAAAAAGGAGCTATTTTTGTTGTTGTGTTGTTGCGTAATGGCTTTTGAGCAGTGCAACATATACAATACATGTATGTTTATTTTTTCTCCACTTTGTTTTATTGGTTATGTCGTAAATACAATGAACCCCCTTTCGGCCAAGGGTTCGTGTGGAAAATTCATGTTTTCGATTCTTAGTATTTTTTTTTTGTAGCTTTCATTTGATGTTGAATTTATGACTGGCCATAAACCTTTGAGCTGATATTTGAAAACAATGTTTGTTTTGTGTTCGCTTCGTTTATTGACACCATCATTTGTTATTGGGAACAAGTGGATACATGTTGTAGATAAATTGATTTTTGTTACATCCTTTTCCTAGTGTATCTTGTTAATTTTAACAACATATTTCAATATGAATTTACAGGGAAAGCTCATGCAACCATGTGGGTGGTGGTATTAGTGCTAACCTTTTCGATTCCATATCCCAGTGTTGTCACATGTCTCTGAACTCTACCACTCACAAAACATTTACAAGCATATTGCCAAACAATTTTTTCTTTTACGCGGTGAAAATGGTTGTTCTACATTCTGTCAATATATTTAACTTGCTTTTTGTTATCAATACTTTCAAAAATTCACGTTTTCTTACTATGAGCAAGTTCATGAGTCCAATCGCAGAACTGTTCATTGATTGATCTTCTAATCAACCCCGTTGAATTTACCTTTTAATAAAAAACAGGAAGTGGGTTATATCTATGGTATAACCGCAAGGGTGACGTAGGACTATCGTTGATTTAGAGATCACTTGTTTGAAGTTGAATCTGAATTCATTCTGAATGAATGAATATTTTGAGAACTTCGAAAACGAGAGCGTTACGTTGGAGGCACAAGGTTTTATGCATCCAATATTGGATACGGAAATATCCTACTGATGGGGAAGAATAATCTTCAGATGCTATCCTGTTAATTGCGATTGATTGAAAAATCACAAAACCAAATGTATTTGGTCACAGTGTTACATGGATAGAAAACATTAAAATAAACTCTTTCACATGAATGTAATTATAAATTCCCAGAGGAACTGGCAGATTATTTTCAGTAACGATTGGATATTTCCACATTTTCCTCGATACTGGAAGCCCACCAGTGGTTTATGCTAACTCGATAACCATCTGTTAATAGCACTTGATTCAAACATATTTGGTCACAGTGTTACATGGATAGAAAAAATTCAAATAAACTCTTTCACATGAATGTATTTTTAAATTCCCAGAGGAACTGGCAGATTATTTTCCGGATCTTTCTCGATGCTGAATGGCATCCAAACGGAAAGAATTCCGCGCGTGTATGTGTGTGTGTGTAGCGGCTGCTTCGAGATCTTCCCGGGGAACCGTTTGTGGCATCACTCTCCTCCTGATGGATTCCCTTCTGGCCTAAGGTGCACAAACCGGCTCTTGGTGACACCGTTCATCCGCGCTTTCATGATAAATGAAGAGCTTCACCACAACAGCGACAACATGCTCCAATCGCTGTTCAATTAGAACTGAGTGGATTTCCGAGCGGTGCTCGCTTATATACCGATTGGTGATTTCAATAGCCTGTTTTTCAAGCAAATTTAAGACTATTGAAACAAGTTTTTGGATCAGAAAGTAACAAGTATAGAACGCGTAGGCATTTTATCTTTGAATGAAGTGTTTATCATACCATTTCGTTCAGTTGTTTAAGAGCTATTAACACTCAAAATCTCGGTCTGCGGCGTAACGCTTTCGTTTTCGAAACTTTGATTTCACACCCCGGTATAGATATGAAAGACGTAGTCCTACGTCAAAAAATCGTAGTACTCCTACCAAAACTCATCATTATAAAATCAGATTATTTTCAGACACAATTCTTGTTCAAGATTTTTCAACCACTTGCAAATAACATGTTTCTCCGTTACATGGAATAAATGTTTGATACAGAAAATATGATAGAATGAAGACAGATCCCTCCCCTCTTCTCCCCTTAGAGAGAGGGGAGGAGTGTCTATTTACTATAGAAACGTTTCGTGCCCCCTAAAATCTTCACATGCCGAATTTGACTCCATTTGCTTGTTTAGTTTTCGAGTTATGCAGAAATTTGTTTTTCATTTGTATGTCAGCCCACCCTAAGAGGGGGGAGGAGTATCGAACCACCATAGAAACATTTATTGCATCCTAAAACCTCCACATGCCAAATTTGGTTTCGTTTGCTTAATTAGTTCTCGAGTTGCAGAAATTTGTGTTTCATTTGTATGGGTGACCCCCTTAGAAAAGGGGGAGGAGTGTGGAATCACCTTAGAAATGTTTCTTCCCCATAAATCCTCCACATGCCAAATTTTGTTCCGTTTGCTTGATTAGTTCTTGAATTATACGGAAATGTATGCTTCATTGGTATGGCAACCCCCCACCCCCCTCAGAGAGACGGAAGGAGTGTCTATTCGCCATAGAAACGTTTTGTGTCCCCTAAAGCCTTCGCATGCCAAATTTGGTATTTTCTTGAGTTTTCGAGTCATGCAGAAATTTGTCTTTCATTTGTATGGCAGCTCCTTCTTAGAGAGGGGGTTGAGTGTCTAACCACCGTGAAAACATTTATTGCGCCCTGAAACCTCCATATACCTAATTTGTTTTTGTTTGCTTGTTTAATTCTCGAGTAATGCCTCCCCTAAGAGAAGAAAGAGGTGTATCTAACCACCATATAATCATTTATTGCACCCTAAAACCTTCAGATGCCTAATTTGGTTGCATTTGCTTGATTAATTCTTGAGTAATGTAGAAATTTGTGTTTCAACCCCTACAAACCAATTTTCATGTCGATCGGTTCAGTAGTTTCCGAGTCCATAAGAATCAGACAGACAGACAGACAGACAGAAATCCATTTATATATATATATATATATATATATATATATATATATATATATATATATATATATATATATATATATATATATATATATATATATATATATATATATATATATATATATATATATATATATATATATATATATATATATATATATATATATATAGATACCACTTAAAAATGTTCGCCACCTCGAAAAAACACCCTATGCAAAATATCAGTTGACTTGCATGAAACATAGAGATCTAGTGTCATCCCGAAAAAAAAAACGTCCAAAATCGGCACTCTGGGTCATAATTTTTTTTTCGAATTTTTTTTCGAGATGACACTAGATCTCGACGTTTCATGCAATTTAAAAAAATTTGGCATAATATTTTTTTTACGAAAACCCCGATTTCCCCCTTGGGATTTTTCGATTCTTCGACTCAAACTTTGGCCGCATTGCGCCACTCTTCCCTAAGTCCGATTGAGCTGAATTTTGGCATGAGATGTTTTTTCGAGATGATGAACATTTTGTATAGGTTAAGTTTTTGAAATTTTAGGGTCGATTTTCTCTCATACATTCATTGGCACCCTACTGTATATTCAGGAATTGCCTTCAGTATACGCAGCGAATTCATTTTTACGTTTTCAATGCAGTGAAAACGGGTCCCACGAAGCGGCAATTTGAGTTTCGGAAATAGTAAAAGTCACACTGGGTGATATATTGAGAGTACAGTACTTTTGACGTAGAACTACGTCTTTCAGGAAGGGTGCCAAATCAGAAAACAGGTTACGTTTTTGTGAAATAAAGTTAACGTTAATAACTATTTTCACAGCGAACAAATTCTGATACTTTGCACACCAATGGAATCGGAAACCCTCTAAGATTCGTTTGATATACTATACAGCACAATACACTAATGCCTAAACAGTTTAAATTGATAAAAACTGGAAGTATTCTCGTATTCCCATACATTTGTTCTGCCGATTTGTGTGCATTCCCGAACAGAGCTGTCAATAACGAGCAACTAATACACTAGTTTCTGCCCGTTTTCAACATATTTGGTTTAAATAAGCCATCCGCGATTTGAAGCCACACCACTTCTTGTTTGGTGGTCATCGAAGCAACATGGTTGCCGCAGAGCGTCGAGCGGAAGAGGATTGTTTTCTTGTCGGGTGAAGGAGGAGTATGGAATAGAGTTTGTTTCCACAAGGGCCCTTCTCGGGGCTAGAGGCGGAAACCAAAAATAGAATAGAACGAAAACACAGATGCGAGTGAGCTAGCATAACACAACGAGCGGATATCATCCATGCCTAATGCTGATTTCACACACATACACACACAGCTCGATACAAGGAGAGGAAGCCCTCTGTATCGAGGTGTACTACGACAAAGAAAAGCAGCATACGAGAATTTTTTGGGCTAGTGCGGATATGGAAGAGTATCAAAAATTTTGGATTATAGATATACACTGCATTTATTTAGATAAACGTATAATTCATGAAAGTATGCTTTCAAATTCCAGTAGGGTAACCTCACTATTGCATGTTATGGGGTTCGATCACATCTCAAACGGAATTTAGAAGCAAAAGGGTTCATAGTTTGTGATCGATATCTGAGTGGGAAGGAGAAAGTCTGATGCGAATTGAACCAAATAAACGAGTGCTGATAGCTTTCGACTCCACTCGACTCTTTCAAGTCGAGTCGAGTACCGAAGTAATAACAAATTAAATAGCTAAAAAGATATTATAAAAATTTCGATGCATTCTTAAATAATATCCGAAGTGATAAACAAGTGGATTGAATAAAATAATTCCGTAGTTCTACGTCGAAAACTGCGGTCGTGTGCTAGATACAATCCATTACAATTTTTTTAATCGCATTCGTACCATTTTTGGTCTAAAATTCGCTCACAATGATCGATCGATGAGCTGGTGCATTATCGTGGTTCAACATTGAAGTGTTATCCTTCCACAATTCTGGCAAATTTTCTTTCAAACGCGCCAAAACAAAAAAAAATAATTGTCCTTAATGACGATGTAAACAAACTAAATGACAGATCGCTCTCAAAATTGACATTAAGACCACTGACAGTAGTACCAATAAAAATCGTTATCGGTACAGAATTGAACACAACGGAAACTGTTATTTTTTCGACCAACTTTTGCGTTGCCATATATCATCAATGGAAGGTCTGGTGAATACCGTGACTGAAATATAACTGTCATTGTGGCTTCAAAATTTTTCGATGCTTCAGAATAAAGCCCATCTAAATATATAACCATTCCATGCCAAACCGATAAAGTGGTTTTCAGATTTTAGTGAGAATTGGTAGTTTTGTTCATTATCACAAGATATTTGATCCGTATTTTTTCACTAACCGTTCATCTAAGTGAATCAGTTCTTTTGAACCGTTCTTTCGCTCTTTCGTTCAGCGGTATTAAGAACAACATAGAATGTTAGCAGGAACCCAACATCAATAGACAGCTATTAATTGATATCGTTGGATTGGATAGTGTACGTATGGGATTTATATTTTTGGAATTTAGTGGGGAAAGATAAGCTGCTTCTTTAAAAGTCGCTAACTGTGAAAATATGTTTATCGATCGACAAAAGTTTATGTAATAATTTGATGCGCACAACATATGTGCAATTTTTCATATTCTCTTTTTGGACAACACACAGGTTCCATGTAAGATCATATTTTATAATTTTCATTCAGACAAAAAAATCAGCAGCGATTTTCACTAACACTCAATCATACAAACAATCACGATAACACGTACACGCAATAGGCCAAATGAATTGAAAGCAACGAAAAAACTTTTTTCTCAACATGCCCTCACTATAATATTCTATGTTTACCTGATCCATGAATCGCCCCCGCTTCCCCCAAATTTTTTCTGATAATCAGAAAGTATATGAGTGTTACGTGGAATTGAAAAAATACATGAAATTGAAAATATATAGTTTTGCTTTTAAAACTACGAAAATCTAATTTAATTTTTAACCCAAAATTGAGTATACATTAACAAAATAAACCATGAGTTACATGCATTTTGCTCATAAATGACAAATCGTTTTATTTTCCTTACAAGCGTTCTCGTTATATTTATGTTATTATAAATCAGTTCAGCTGCACTAGTTTGTTCGCAAACAGTTCGGCCGCAAACACTTCGTTCCCAAACAGTTCACTCTCAATCAGTTCTTTGCCATACAGTTCACTCGCAAACAGTTCACTCTCCAACAGTTCAATCTCTAACAGTTCACTCGCAAACCGTTCTTACGGAATCAGTTCGTTCACAAACAGTTCACTCGCAAACCGTTCTTACGGAATCAGTTCGTTCCGTTCGTTCACAAACCGTTCGCTCGCAATCAGTTCGTGGGGAGAACTACCGTTCTTTGAAAAAGAACGACCGCTCGTTCACTCTTTTCGGCGAACTAGTTCTTTCGTACCGTTCGTGAACGGTTTGCCCATCTCTAATGCGAATTGGGGCTCTTTTGGATATTATCAAGTTTTTCCGCACATTAACTCGATATTGATAATTCCTTAATATTTTTCTTCGTTGATCGTATTTTTTTCACATATTCACGTTGGAGAACCTTAACCCTTCTCTTCGTTGGCCGAGGCATTTTGATTCAATGTGATATTTTTCCGTTTACTGTTTTTGACAGTAGAGGCAGCCATGGCAGTGCTCCGAGCTCTGCAAAACAATTTTCTTCAAACCAATGTTAAAGTTGCTAAAACTTACATGGGTCTATATCAAACGTGAAAACAATAATTGTATTGATATCAACAACAACACAATTTTATTTTTATTAATTTCCATGACATGAAACGCTGACTCAGATATAACATTTTATTGAGTGGTTTTTATAGCTGTTTCGATGATGTTGTCTGGCATCAGTCTCGAAAAAATAACGATGCTTTCACCAATACAAACAAAACCATTGCGGAAAATAAAAAAAAAATTAAAATTTAACTTTCAGAGCACTAGCTCGAGTTTTCCGACGGTTTTCACTATACATTGTGACAGCAGATGAAAATTTAATATCTTGCGAGTAATCGATTAGAGTTTGGTTGATATTACTTGAAGGGAAGTGTGCGAAAATGATCATTTTCTTCACACTGTTTCGCAAATTATTGATTTTCGGGCTAGGGGTGCGGGAGGGAGATGAAAGAAATGAGCGCCATTGTGGCAGCCATTTGTGGCTTCCTTCCACCTTTACCTTAACATGAAAAATTCAAAAGAATACTGAAAGTGCATCTTACTATAGTGTATCGAGAAATATTGTCAAAAAAATTTCATCGAAAATTAAACTTTTTTGGGTATTTTGAAGATTAAAACTTTTTTTCTGATTTTATGATCCATTACTAGTCTAATTTGAACTTAAATATACTTCACCGTCTCATTCAGATGTGTGTGATTCTAGAATTTTAAGAGCATTGCGCGGTTCAATTTTTAAAGTTTGAAATATTCTTTAGATTTTTTGAATTTGTGAATCTAATCATGTTTTTATTTATATTTAAACGTGTTCGTACATGTTTATTTTTTTCTGAGATTGTCTACCTAGTGAACAGTTTGAACAGGCGGACGAGACGCCACTGACTATTAGTGTGCATTTTATAGTGAAAAATGTACTTTTTGGGTTTTTCACGCTATTGTTTGTAGAAGTAAATATGAAAAAAAACAACTCAGTTCATCTTACTATGGCGTACCGAGACAAATCTTTTTTTTTAATTTGGGATTTTTTGTTTGAATTCTAAGAGCCATTAATGCTACAGTTGTCACTTGAGAGTACCTGTATTGTGAACTGTACGTGTAAATTTTGAGAGCATTACAAGTTCCAATTCTTTAAAACTTTTTTTTTGTTTTTCGAAATATATTCGTACGTGCTTCAATGTTTCAAATCTATATATATATATATATATAAATGGATTTCTGTCTGTCTGTCTGTCTGATTCTTATGGACTCGAAAACTACTGAACCGATCGACATGAAAATTGGTATGTTGGGGTTTTTGGGGCCGGGGAAGGTTTTCGTGATAGTTTGAGACCCCTCCTCCCTCTCTGAAGGGGGACTGCCATACAAATGAAACACAAATTTCTGCATTGCTCGATAATTAATCAAGTAAATGAAACCAAATTAGGCATATGGAGGTTTTAGGGTGCAATAAATGTTTCTATGGTGGTTGGACACTCCTCCCCTCTATTTAATGGGGGGCTGCCATACAAATGAAACACAAATTTCTGCATTACTCGAGAATTAATCAAGCAAATGAAACCAAATTAGTTATATGGAGGTTTTAGGGTGCAATAAATGTTTCTATGGTGGTTAGACACTCCTCCCCCCTTTCTAAGGGGGGGCCGCCATACAAATGAAACACAAATTTCTGCGTTACTCGAGAATTAATCAAGCAAATGAAACCAAATTAGGCAGACTAATTTCTGTATAACTCGAAAACTAATGGATCCTAATGGAGTAAAATGAGCCAAATTTGGCATGCGAAGGTTTTAGGGGACACGAAACATGTCTATGGTGAATAGACACTCCACCCCTTTCTCTGAGGGGAGGTGGGGGACTGCCATACAAATGAAGCATACATTTCTGCATAATTCAAGAACTAATTAAGCAAACGGAACCAAATTTGGCATGTTGAAGTTCTAGGGGACAAGAAACATTTCTAAGGTGGTTCAACACTCCTCCCATCTTTCTAAGAAGGGGGGGGGGTCTGTCATAGAAGTGAAACACAAATTTTTTCGTAACTCGAGAATTAATCAAGAAAATGGAGCCAAATTTGGCATGTGAAGGTTTTAGGGGGCACGAAACGTTTCTATGATGAATACACTCCTCCACCCTCTCCATACCAATTAAATACAAACTTCTGCATAACTCGAGAACTAATCAAGTACAATTTGGGATGTGGGTTTTTTTTGGTATAATAAATGTTTCTATGATGGTACGACACCCCTCCCTTCTCTGAAATGGTCCCATAAAAATGTTACACATATTTCAACCAAAAATATTCCAATCAAACATGACAATTGAAAATTGTCGGAAAAGTCTGAAGGAAAAAGGGAAAATTCGGAAAATTAAATTCCCTTATGTTCTACAATTACATAGAGACAAGCGTTGTTAGTCCATTCGATGTTTGCGCTAACAAAATATCTTTATCTTCTTCTATCTATACCAATAAAAATGGATTGCCGAATATGTTGATAAGAACAAAACTCGAGGAAGGAATTGTCCGATTTTGGGCTATCTTTTTTTATCCCATTTATATTATTTATTTATTAGGCTCATTAGCATTTTAGCTGTAACAGACCCGGGTTTTAATCGGGTACATGTACATATGTTATGTTTCTATAGATTGTATATTACACAGTAGTTAGTAGTAGCCATTTAGGCGTTAAGTTTTCTGTTCCATTACATTATTGTAAATTACACAGTAGTAGCCATTTAGGCGTAAGAGTATTCTTTCTGTTCTTCCATTGTTCAGCAGACCGGCAGCGGAGACAGTTGATATTGATCATTGTAGGGCTATTTATAGAACAGCAGCCCGATGTGTCTTGCAGAGCAGAGCAGTTGTATGAATGAATCGATCTTATTTCGACCGTGGATCGTTCTCCATCGCTGATGATTGTTGCGTGGACGTAGTTATTCTATAATAACACAAAGATGGTCAATTGAGGGCCCTGAGTTTGAACTCACGATCGATCGCTTGGTAAGCGAACGCGTAACCAAGTGGCCACGAAGACCCCCTGGGCTATCTTTATTCTATCATATTTTCTGTATAAAACATTTATTCCATGTAACGGAGAAACATGTTATTTGCAAGTGGTTGAAAAATCTTGAATGAGAATTGTGTCAGAAAATAATCTGATATTATAATGATGAGTTTTGGTAGAAGTACTAAGAATTTTATAGTAAAAGGTAAATTCAACGGGGTCGATTAGAAAAAAATTTTTGAAGCTATTGATAACAAAAAACCAATTTTGGGCGGGACGAAGTTTGCCGGATCAGCTAGTTTTATATAAGTGAAAACACACGTAAACATGTTTAAAATGTTTGGAGAGTTGAAAGTAAAACTTAAAAATCAAAATTTTCACCGAATTTTTCTGAAATCGATGATTTCATTGTGGGTTCTAATTTTTAAGGTTAAAGATATCGATATTTGATCTTTTTGAATTTAGAATTTAGAAGTATCCAATTTAAATTTTTTTTCTGCATTTTTCCGGTTTAAAATTTTCATTTCGGAATTGCGATGCAATGCCTTGATTCTGAAACTCTTCTCGAATGTTTATGGAAAACAGGACTGAAAGCGCAGTTAACTCGCGTATGAGCAAATGCTATGCGATGTTTAATGCACTAAACAAATTGAAAAAAAATCTCAAATTTACTAACATATTGAATCAAAGTTAGAGCAAAAACTTGACCTGGGTCTCAAAATAAAAAAAAATCTTTACTTCAAAATATAAAAAAAAAATCGATCAATATTTAATTTGGTGATACATTGTGGTATACCATTGTAAGATGCACGTTGTGTAATATTTTCATATTTTCATTTTCAAACAACTGAAAACGGCATTGAAAATAAACGAAAGGGTACGTTTTTCATTTCATCATAGTTCTTATAGTGAACCATATGGGAATTCAATAAAAAAAACCTGAATCATCAGTACTATTCAATAATGCTGTTGATAATGTTTGGGGGTCCTTTTTATAAGCATACCCCGCCAGGCCAGGTATCTAAAAAAAACCGTAGAAACATACTTAAATACAAATTAGAGCAGTTCTGAATTTCCAAACGAAAAACAAATTCAGAATTTCAGAATATAACAAAAAATTGAGTTTTCGACGACTTTTTTCCATAATATTTACCAATACACTATCGCGAAACAGTCGATTTTGAGACGTTTCTCTCCGATTTTTTTAAACCTTGTATATAAGGAGGCCCAAAATCACAACAAATCTTTCATTATCTGATGACCAATATAGAAACTACGAATGATTTTTTTTAGAAAAGGCTTATGCAAAATCATGAACTGGGTCTTTTAAAAATCAAAAAGGGCTTCCGAAATTTTTTATTTGGTATTCTACACAATACTTTCCATAGAACTGGTGAATTTGGGAGCACTTTTTACATCCTCACCCAGCCAATTCCTTTGGACGCAAACATTGACCTGTTATTCGTGATTGAAATGTCTAGTAGACCCGATCAAAACAAAAAATTGTTACAAAAATTCTACAAATGTTAGACCACATGGTACTCCCTCTGTTGTTTTTGAAACAGTTTATCTTCCTCGCTGAACTTCCTGTTTAACCGATAATTCAATCAATTCAATTCAATCTATCATTAACCATTTGAGCAGAAACTGCGGCAACCCTATTCAATCGAATTGCAATTGCCGGACGATTCCAGCCCATCACTACAGCAGTGTAAACATCCATGCTACAGAAAACCGTCTTTCCGCATGACTGACAACACCATGTATGCAATTTCTAATCGTGCGTACCATTTTAACATCGCTTTTCCGACAAACGCAGAAACAGTATTTCACCCGGGTACACATTCCCGCAGTCGTGGGTGTCCCAACGGGACGGTCTTAAAGCAGCACCACCACAATGCATAAGAGGAGCTAAGCACTCGGTCTGATGGATATGTTCAATGGCACGTGCCATCAACATGGAGTTAAAAATAGCTACAACGCTTAACCGAGTTGCACACCTAAAATTGTTTCTTCGGCTAGCGGCTGGTGAGCATCTCTTGTTTGATCGAAAGTAAAAGTCGAATACATATGCAACTCACACGGCTGCTGGTGAAGATGATACCCTAGTTTGCCTAGCGTTGCGTTACAGCTTACGACGCGGGTCTGTTGCGAAAGTTACAACGCGGTACACTCTCTGAATGTAAGGATTTTATAATATAAACAACACACCTCTGATAACATGAAATAGAAAAAGTTGTAAGAGCGAGTGATGCGCGTCATATCACTAAGTTATTTGGTTTTATAACATGGTAGGGAGAACGCTCCAACAAATTTAGTGGAACAGGAGCATTATCTTGGGTTATACATATCCACACATTCGGTTCTGTTTCATACTCGCGCGCAAAACTGTGAGTTTATGTGAAAGGCGTGAAATCACATTTTCAACGCGAACAGTTAAATCAATTATCGCGCGCCCAGCAAAAATGCTAGGTAAAAATACTACAAAACAACCAAAACCGAATGTTGGTGCAAATGTGCTTATTCTCCCTATCGATGCAAAACAATCGAGTGAGCAAAATCTGCCATTTCTCGCACGAACTGCAAAATACAGCCGGGACCATAATCCGTCTTTTGGTTTATAATTTGGCGAGCGATTAGACAAAACAAACAACTTTCCGTTCTGCTTTATAATATTGGCGTTTTAGAAGCACAACTTATATTTAGACTTACGGATGATAACTTTCGTCTGACCGAGAAATATTTTTCGGTGGGTTTTTGTTGACATTTGTAATCTCTCTATGGCGTGACTAATAGATGGTTAGGTATATTCGATACCCTGAAATAATTGGAATCAATTTAGTGGGAAAAACCTGCGAATGTCAGCAGCGCGCATTGACTGTATTGCGTTGCAGATTTCTGAGCAAAAAAAACCTGATGTGCATGAAACCTGATCTAGAACATTGATCTGAGCGTTTAACGGTACTCACTCGCGCGCCAGCTCGGGATCGTAACTTGTTTCGAGAGAGAGACAGAACCATGTTTCTAATGGCATATGAAAAATGTATTCTCTGCGAGTACTTTATCATTCCTTTTTTGTTTTGTCACAACAAATCGGATTACATCAGCGACATGATGTCAACTCTCAATCAGCGCAGATCACATTTCATCACGTTCGTTACGGGAGCTAGGTTTTAAAAATAGTTCAACTAGGATGAGGACTAGTGCCTGCTTCTATGAGCAGCCTTCGCGTCAATCATCTTGAGAATAGGCTTTTTCGGGTGCATTTATGCAGACGGCAGTTAAACCACGCATTGAAGTAATACTTCACACATCGTAGAACACAACCTCCGAGCGAAAAGTTTTCATTTTTAGGTCACTGAATCATAAATTGCAGATTTGCTACGTGTCGGTATTTTATGCCCTCGATCGATGGAAACTAGAGATTGTAACGAGACAACTGTAAAGATTTAGTGATGTATCTTGGAAGACAATGAATTGATTCCAAGAAGCATTTAGCATTGTTTGGCATTAAGTTTGTGGAAAAAATTGAAAATAGACGAATTTCATGCCACCTCGACTGGCCATTGCACAATGGTCCAGGAGGTGCATTCATGTGGAAATTAGCATTTAGAGCTCGACAGTCATTCTCTAGACAAAAACTGTCTTAGACAAAGTTATTACATATGATAGGTAGGATCATTTTTAGGTTATCAATAATAGGGTGACCAAAAATGTCTATGAAATAAAAAATATAACTTTCTTATCTTTATAGATAGAGGTAAACATAGCTCGTAACTTGTAGTTCCAGTTATTTGAAACATCTTTGTAGAGCAAAGTTCTTTTCTATTTCTTAAAATAATCGGTATAGCGCCCTTTTACTAAGTTACGTTAGGGTTACCATGAAACAAACTGTTTTTTGCTCTAACTTTTATATTTCAAATTCTACATGCAAACTGTCTTCGAAAGACTTCTAGAGCTTACTAATACAAACATTTTGCGATGCAGAACTTGTCAATATCACTCAACTCAAAGTTATTGATATTTGTTCCAAAAAAAATACACTCTTTTCAACAAAGTGTATTGGTGGCGTTTTAAAGAGCATATTTCACTCTACATGATGTGTGATTTTAAAAACCAGGTTATTTTTCATGTTTGAGTAAATTAAAATTGAAATCATGAGTTTTTGGGTAAAAAACCATCAATAACTTTGGGTAGGATTAAGATATTGACAAGTTCTGCATAGAAGACAGTTTCGATGTAGAATTTGAAATGTAAAAGTTGAAGCAAAAAATAACATAGTTTTGAAAATCACATATTTTGTTTGCCCCTGAAAGAATGACAAACAAATGAAAAGAGCGTGTTTTTTGGGAAGAAATATCAATAACTTTAAGTAAAGTCGGGAAATTGACAAGTTCTGCATCGAAAAATGTTTGTATTAGTGAGTTCTAAAAGTCTTTCGAAGATAGTTTGTATGTAAAATTTGAAATATAAAAGATAGAGCAAAAAACAGTTTTTTTTCCAAGGTGACCCTAACGTAACTTAGAAAAAAGGCGCTATATCGGTTATTTCAAGAGATAGAAAAAAAACTTTCTTGTACAAAGATGTTTCAAATAACTGAGACTACAATATTGTCGATCTATGTTTACCTCTATCTATAAAGATAAGAAAGTTAATTTTTTTTATTTCTTCGACAATTTGGTCACCCTATTTTTGATAACATAAAAATGAGCGCTCTATCAAATGTAACAACTTTGCCTAGAACAGTTTTTGTCTAGGGAATAACTGTCGAGCTCTAAATGCTAATTTCCACTTAAATGCATCTCCTGGACCATTGTGCATTGGCAGCACCATCTCAGGATGCGGTGAAACGTTGTGGGTGGAAAGACAATGGTTATTTAAGCAACTTTCCATACTTGTTACTTAAAAACTATAATATTTACCAAATCCAAGTCAAAGAATGAAATGTAGTTAATTGATTAAATTTTCATAACAAAATACAATATGTTTTTTAACTACACTGAAAAAACATTTACCAGTTTAAAATTCAATTAAAATTTCAAATTCATTAAAAAATATATGAATAGCCCATACAATTACCAATAAATCAACCATACATCGGAATTTAGACACTTTGACATGAAAAAAGTTCTCTAACAATAACTTTTCCATGTTTTCTTCGAGAAAAAATACACTAAACCTTATTTTTTTTAGAGTCAAAATAAGGATATAGAGTATTTGAAAAAGTTTTAGATCCTATTAAAATATGGACCTTTGTCGAAGACATCAACTTTCTATCTTTTATAGTTTTTGAAATATATGGCGTTTTCGTATGGAGATTTCCGAAAAAAAAGTTTTACTCGTAACATTTTAGAAACATGTCAAGAACAGGTTAAATACGAAAACTGATCTTATCTGAATGAAACGATGCAACACGCATTTTCCTTTGGAAACTGAGTGCAACCAACCAACCATTTCCCAAGAGTGTAAGGATCTTTTTGATTCAAGCGTATGTTGTTTTTAAAGTGCGTATATATTTTAGCATGAATTTATTCCAAAAGTGGAGGCTCGTAAAATATCGGTTGTACGGACGAACTCTGTCAACGAACGAGAAATATTTTAAATTTTGAAAACATGTACCGGAAGTTGAACTTTGAGGAATTTCCAGCTATTCCATGCCATACCGATATATTGATTCTCGAATTTTCGTGAACATTAGTAATTTTTTTTTTTATCCCATTTATTTATTTAAGGCTCATTAGCATTTTAGCTGTAACAGAGCCGAATTTTAATCGTGTACATGTCACATGGTTATCATATCTATAATTAGCACATTACACAGTTGCCATTCGCCAGTATTCCTTCTATACCATTACATATGGTACATTCACACAGTAGCCATTTAGGCGTAAGGGTATTCTTTCTGTTCTTCCACCGGACAGCGGAGACAGTTGATTGATCATTGTTGAGTTATTTATAGAACAGTAGCCCGATGTGTCTGGCAGAGCAGAGCAGTTGTATGGATGAATCGATTTTATTTCGACCGTGGATCGATCTCCATCGCTGATGATTGTTGCGTGGACGTAGCTATTCTGTAACAACACAAAGATGGTCAATGAGGGCCCTGAGTTTTGAACTCACGATCGATCGCTTACTAAGCGAACGCGCAACCAATGTGGCTACGGAGACACCCCATTAGTAATTTTATTGCTTATCATTTTTACGCTCCAGATGTGAAAAAAATTGTTTTTTAAATAAGTCAATATTTAGTGTTTTTTTTTTCAAAAACAGTTTTTTTCCGAGGTCTATATATTTATGATGAAGCTTCATTAGTTTACTACAACTCGTTTTTATATTTGTTCTAAATAACTAATAGTTTCCAAGCTCCTTTTTTTCAATAAAGTTCATGTTGAAATGCATACGCTCTTTCAACAAATTACTCTCGAGTCATGAAAGCCGTTACACCCATGAAAAATACTCAGTTCCCTAAGGCCAATGTGAGTGCAACGTTTCATTCGAATCGAAGAGATTCGAATTTTGTCGAAGTGTTATTTGACGTGGAAATGCTTTGTGGTAGTTTTAGATTTTTTTTTTGACGTAGGACTACGTCTTTCATTTTTGTACCGGAATGTAAGTTCAAAGTTTCGTAAACGAGAGCGTTACACTTGAAGTGCAAGGTTTTAAACATTAGTACCACTTTGCCGGCTGAACGTAGTGGTATGATGAGGCGTCGTGCACGAATTACGTAACGCTAAAAATCCAGATTTGATTATTCTCACGAGAACAAAAATGAATCATCTTGAGTTGAAACATCTTCAATTGCTTTAACAAAGCCACACAAACCCATCGTTTGTTTTCAAGACCACCAACAAGTTCGAAAGAGTTAAATTTTATGTTAATAACAATTCCATACTTACGCTCATCCACTCACACACTAATAAGAAAAACTTCCAGCAATCTTTCAAAATATTAATTCTTTAGAATTGATTCAGATGCAACTTTAAACGAACGATTACAGTGCCAGCGGTAATTCTATGTCTACCCCACTTCTAGTTTTTTTTTGTTGTTTTCAAAATTATTTAATATTTACATTCCATTTGCCAGATTACATCCGGACTAAAATATGAATTGCAAATTGAAGATTTCAGATATTTGATTCCCAACACTGATTCAAGATTCAAATTCCACACACTTCATGCCGCAAATACCAGCTTACAAAGTCCCCAAACAGATAATTGAGATTGTTCTGTCATTTGTATGCGCATTCATAATTTAAATTCAAGATTAAAATAACAAATATTTCATCAGATCGTGAAATCAAAGCTTCAGACCTAGATAAAAAAAAATATATTTATCTAAACCAGATTCCAAGTTTTGAGTTCTAGATTCCAAATTTTCGTTACGCGGATCCCAGATTTGGATTTCTCTTCAGTTAGAATTGGATTTCCGATTTTAATTGTCTGGTTTTAGATGTATTGCTTCAAATTACGGATAATTATACTAGCTTTAAATTATGGGATTAATATTCAAAACCCACATACCAACATAAATTGAACAACAAAGTATTGAAATTACGTAAATTTTCAAAAATTTATGTCTTTATTTTGGTGAGTCCGATACGACACCAACCACTCTACGTCAACGTTTGTGGAATTGAAAGGGTGTTATAACAAAATTATTTCAAAAAATATCGAAAGAGGTGTTTTGAAATGTAAAATTCCGTGTCTGAGCAGCAACAATCGCCCAAAAGGAGCGGTTGACTCATTTCATGGAATGAATGAAAATGCCAAAAGATGTACTCTATATTTATTTTGGGTGTACGAACGAAACATCGGGCGTAGTTGCTGTTTTTTCCACGGCTGCTGGAAATCAACTGATAAGGGGGTCGAAGCATTTTTGTAGAAGGCCTAACAAACGTAGAATTTAAGTAAATTTTGGTCCATTAAATTATCTTTTGTATTTTTTTTCATCGCCATGCAAAATAAGTTTATTTTTTAATTCACACGTTATTCAAAATCATTCAAACTCATTTAGAAAATTGTAAATCAAAATCTAGACATATGATTCAAATATAGTGCATGGAAAAGTTGTATAGAAATCAATTAGCAATTTAGAAAAAAACAACATTTTGAATACACAGTCAAAAAATATTACTCAAAAATCAGTCGTAATTAGTCATAATGATTCCGATTGTTATTCCGAGTAACTGTCACAATATGTACAAAGTTTAAAAAAAATCGAAGGAAGTCGGGTTAGCGGCTGGCTGATTTGGGATGGAATTGCTCTATATTATCACCCATATGGTTGGTTATCGGACAACTGTGAATTAATATGTATAGTGATTCATCCAATGCGATTGTTATTGAACTATAAAAACAGTTTTCACTCTTTTTGAATTTGATGATATCGATTATATCCGAATGATTCATATCCATAACAATCATATTCATATCTGTGCGATCATATTCTTGTGTTTCATGTTCCTCCGAAATGTTTCGAAATACGAGTAACATTCTGGCAAAGTATATACCGGGAGTTTGTAATTTTAAAATTTTTCCGCTGAGCATTTTCCAAATTTATTACTAAACCAACAGTAGTCCTACGTCCACTTTGTGTTATATCACAGCTAAACCTAGCTCTAGTATTTTTGCGACTTCAGCATTGAATTGTATGGTTTGATATACGCGATCACTTGTTTCAATACATCAAATCTGACATCAACGTTGGAAAATTTCACATTTTATTGGCATACGTAGGGGAACCGCGGGTAATACAGACGGTGGGGGTAATATGGACAGGTGGTTGATTTGTATAGTTACATTTTGAATTTCCTATTTCTGTTAATGAGAACACCTTCTACATGTTATTCTATAATATTCAAGCCACCCTATGGCAATGAATATTGATCAAAGGTGGAAAAAGGAAACAAAAACCAAAAATCATACATGATTCCGCGTGAGGATGTAATTTCAGCTGCTTCTATATTAAGCATTTTAAGTGGTTCAATATCAAAATTCAATTCGTTGATGGTTATATTTCGGTTTGTGAGTTAGAGAAGCGATATTAGGTATGTACGGAAAAGTAAATTCATTTTTGAGTGGAAAAATTGAAACTATTGAAATAATTGTACTGGTGGGGTAAAATGGACAGTTGTCAGTGGGAGTGAGACGGACTGTGAAAAGTCTGCTTAATTTATTCCTAAGGAATGCCCTGCGTCTATAAATGGAAATCAAATCGCCAAATGTGGACTGTTCAGAAGCTGACTTGAACCAAAAGCAAAATAGTTTAGGGTCTGTCCGTTTGTACTGCTGAAAAGCACGATGTCACTTGTGGATTAATTCGTTTTTTTCATCATTCAACAGACATTCATGATGAGTTCAGACCTTGGTTGAATAAAATTATTCCTCTCGCGATCGATAAACCTCTACGCTTCATCTACTACAAACCTGTCCATATTACCCCCACTATATGTCCATTTTACCCGCATCGAAAAAAATGTTGTACTTTTCGGTCTGTTTGAATTTTAGTAAAAAACATTGAAAAACACTTTTTTGTAAAATGTTTGGCCAATTAGGTAGAAAAACAGTATATTGAATTGCAAGAAACAGCATCAAAGTTTTGGGAAACATGAGTTTCCAAAGATATAATTGAAGTTCTTCTTAACATGTCCGTTTAACCCCCACCTCCCCTACTCACAGCGTTTAGCAATTTAAATGCTGTTTGTGTTGTTTTTCGTGAGGAAAATCTTTAACCCAAATCGTTGTTTAAAGACTTTAAGGCGAATATGAGGCGAATGATCATAAATTTATCATAAAGACCAACCACCCCTGACATATTCTACAAGTCTTTTCTTCGAATGAACTCTATATTTTGAAGCCTTTTCCATGGAAAGAAATCAATCAATCAGCGTTTTTCGCCTGAAACAAGCAAAACTCTACAGTATAAAAGTTTTAACACGGTTTCCATCGGAGTTTCCCAAAAAATCGTAATGCATCGAAATCCGGACACTTAGGCGCTTACGTTGATGACTTCAACTACTAAAAAATATTGACATATCAGAGCATAAAAAATACCGTTTCTATAGAATATATTCTTATTCTTATTCTTATATTTCTATAAGAATAAGATTTTCATGTAAGTTACACAGTAAGTTACACAGAGAACCTCTCTAAGGGGGGGGGGGCTGTCATACAAATTAAACACACATTTCTACATTACTCGGGAATTAATCCAGCAAATGCAACGAAATTTGGCATATGGAGGTTTTAGGGTGCAATAAATGATTCTATGGTGGTTAGACTCTCCACCCTCTCTCTAACGGAGCGCTGCCATACAAATGAAACACAAATTTCTGCATTACTCGAACATTAATCAAGCAAATGGAACCAAATTAGGCATGTGGAGGTTTTAGGGTAATGTTTTTACGGTGGTTAGATACTCCTCCGCCCCCCCTCTTAGGGGAGGCTGTCATACAAATGAAACACAAATTTCTGCATTACACGAGAATTTATCAAGCAAATGAAACCAAATTAGGCATATTGAGGTTTTAGGGTGCAATAAATGTTTCTATGATGGTTAGACTCTCTCCCCCTCTCTTAGGTTGGGCTGCCATAAAAATGAAACACAAATTTCTGCATAACTCGAGAATTAATCAAGCAAATGAAAACAAATTTGGCAAGTGGAGGTTTTAGGGTGCAATAAATGTTTTTACGGTGATTAGACACTCCACCCCCTTCTCTATTGGGGAGCTGCCATACAAATGAAAGACAAACTTCTGCATAATTCGAAAACTAATCAAGTAAATGGAGCTAAATTTGTCATGCGAATGTTTTAGGGGACACGAAACGTTTCCATGGTGCATAGACCCTCCTCCTCTCTCTCTCTCTGGCGGGGAGAGGGGGACTGCCATACAAATGAAGCATACATTTCTGCATGATTCAAGAACTAATCAAGCATACTGGACCAAATTTGGTATGTGGAGGTTTTAGGGGGCAAGAAATATTTCTAAAGTGGTTCAACACTCCTCTCACATTTCTGAGGGGGGAGGGGGCTGTCTGTCATAGAAATGAAACACAAATTTCTGCATAACTCGAGAACTAATCAAGCAAATGGAAACAAATTAGGCATATAGAGGTTTTAGGGTGCAATCAATGTTTCTATGGTGGTTAAACACACTCTACCCCTCCTCTGGAATGGAGAGGGGGTCCCATAAGCATATTACATATATTTCAACAAAAAATATTCCAACCTGTCATGTTTGGTTTGATAATTTCGGAAAACTCTGAAGGAAAAAGAGAAAATTCGGAAAATTAAATTCTCATTTGTTCTACAATTACGTAGTACAAGTGCTGTTAGTCCATTTGATGTTTGCGCTAGCGAAATTGATATTTGTTCGAAACTGGAAACGGATTTTAATGTGATGAAACGCACTCCTATATCTTCTTCTATCTATACCAATAAAGAAGTATCGCCGAATGTGTTGATAAGAGAAGAACTCGAGGAAGAAATTGTCCGATTTAGGGCTGTCTTTTTTCTATCATATTTTCTGTATAAAACATTTATTCCACGTAACGGAGAAACATGTTATTTGCAAGTGGTTGAAAAATCTTGAACGATAATTGTGTCTGAAAATAATCTGATATTATAATTATGAGTTTTGTTAGAAATATACTAGAAATTTTATAGTAAAAGGTAAATTCAACGGGGTCGATTAGAAGATCAATCAATGAACAGTTCTGCGATTGGACCATGAACTTGTTCATAGTAAGAAAAGAGAATGTTTGAAAGTATTGGTAACAAAAAAATAATAATAGGCGGGACGAAGTTTGCCGGGTCAGCTAGTCATGTTATATTTGTTAAAAATTTGTAAATTTTGTCATTGTGCTGCGATTTTGAATCCGGACACTTTTTTATTCATGATTCAAATTGATTGATTCATTCAGGATTTCAAATCATCTTCTGAATGTGTTTTTTATTACGGACAAGGTTTGACAGTATACTAAATTGATGCAATAGTAGCTATCAGTCACATTAATTAATTGTAACTATCAGTTACATTATTTCAATTAATTCAAAGTGATCGGATTCAAAAGCTTTACTGTCCCTTTTTAGGAATTAAACTTTTGTTTTTGTTCAAATGTTTCTTTGGTTTTTTCTTTTTCAAAAATTACAGTTATTTTTACTGTGTGTAAAAAGGTCTTTTAAATTCAATGTTCAAATCTACATACTTTTTCTTTCTTATGTACCATCAAACCAAAACAGAAAAGCTAAATACACAATACACGTTGTAGCATTGTACTAAATTTCACACACGATGGCAGATTTATTTCACATTAGGTCAAAAAAGACCCACCATCAAAACTCACCCACGGCAAAAGCAATTTTACGTAACATAAAACCCATTATGCATCATCCTCCCGTCATCCCGGTGGCGTGCAGCCCATGCCCACGCTGGCCGGCCTCCTCCCATTCCTACGATGGAATCATCTATTTTGTTCTACTTTGTTGCTGGGTCTTATTATTATTGGCCAGTAGTGAGTATGTAATTGGATTGCGCTTTTAAGGGAACTGCACGACGCTTTTTCTGGGGTGCCCTCGTTCGTCATTATGGGATTTTAGTACGGCTCCACCGTCGTCCAATGAAATGTTTTCACTTTCGTTTTATGGCCTGTTTTACAATTACCTTGCGCGCGCGGTCTGTTCTGTTGTGCTTCATCTTTCTCTCTCTCTGTCTCTCCGTTTTTGGTGGGCAATTTGGTGGTGGTTTTGTGTGTTTATGCTTTGTGTTTCATGTGTGAAAGACCTATTTGTTTGGGTAGATGGTGGTAATAAACGTTTTCGGCCGAAGGTCTGTGGATGTAATCATCTGCTTTTGGGAGTGAAAAACATCTTCATTTAGCGCAGGGCTTGAAAGTAGATTGTGTAGGGGTTTGTTTTGCTTCATAAACTGGGTTCATTGACTCCGGGGTCGATTTCATGCTTGCACGAACCGTAAACGGTATTCACCCAAAGTGTGTGTCTGTCCACGTAATTGCTGGATGATTAAGCGTCGGAGCTAATCTCTCTCCGCCAAACTCATTTTTTTTTGCTTGCTGTTGTTGGTGTGTTAATTATAGTTGGTCAGGCAGGAAGCAGACAAACTTCCTCTCAGCGGTGCGATTATGTTGTTTTCGCCGACGTTCCCATTTCGAAATCGATTAAGTGTGTCACTAATGGTTCTTTTTTCTTGTTTCTTCTTCTTTCAGGTGAGCTGTGAACATGGGCTAAACAAAGTTCCATTGGATTTTAGATCGAACCAACACTGTAAACTGTATTTTCTGTGACTCGCCACAATACCACGGATCTATAAATGTAACAACGGAAAGCATTAGCATTCTTCAGACCGGTAAGAACATCTGTTCCCTGTACGCGTTTACTACTCGATTGTTGTCGTCGGTATTGCTTGCAAATGACGGCTACGAACACCGAACATCGTCGTCTTGGGTAAAAATAACCGCCACATCGTGTGCTAACCGGCGCTCCATTCTAGAGAAAAGAAAACGTTCCTAGGTTTCAGTGTTTTACTAACACGAGCTAGTCAGGCTACCCTGAACCTGAACTCTGCCATACCGATTCTCGGTACAAATATTGTAGCAGTAGACTTCGGATCGCTGGCAGTGCGTGTTGCTATTTCCTCCGACATCGCGCCAATCGATTTGCCAATTAGTATGGCATTAGAGACGCACATTCGTTCCATTCTGAGGGGGAATATCTGAGGGGGCGAGCACCACTTCTAGATGCCTGAGCTTTGATTATGTTTCCAAGAACGGTGGGGGGAAACAACTGACGCGGCTTCAGGCAATGATTGATGTACGTCAGCATATTATTAACACAATCAAAAGAAGGAGCCAGCGCAGCCTAATGGAGACGAGAGAGGAGTTTGCATGTCTGGAAAGTTCTATAGGCGGTGAATGTCATATTTCTTAATGCTTGCGGCCAACCATTACCGGCTGGAAAGCGGTAGCAGTGACATTCTTTAGTTTTGCACCGGGGGAAATATTTTTAGTTCATTCGACTTTGATTTTAATTGACTATGACGTCTGCAAATAAATTTGAAATACATAATACATAATTCAACAAAGTTAAAAAGTTTCCTGTGTGACACATTGCTGGCACCACTATTCAGATACTTGTCTTGAAAAATGCCCATTAGAAGATCAATCGATGCAGGGAGCTTGGATTGAACCCATCGTCAGAGACGATTTTGTAACGCTGCATGATTTTGTAGCGCATATTAGTGAAACGCCTTGCGGTTTGCACAAATGTATGAACATTAGAAGCTTCCTTTTCAACGCTATTTTAACAAATGAACTATTGAGATTTTTTTTTTTTAAATTGTGATTCTTCGTTAGAAAGTGTCCAAATCGTTTGGTACAAAAATCTCAGTACTGTTTTTCAACTTGCAATATGCGTCCGAAAGACGTATTCCACCATTTTTCATTTTTTTAATGTTGAAATGTTGTGTCCGAGACATGACGGCGTTCCTTTTGCTGAATCTTTTGCCTCTGCTGCTTCAAACCTTCAAACTTACACCCCAGTAGTCCTACGTCAATACACAAAACGTATTTTTTTATCTTCGTCCTCTTTCCGTCACTGACGAATTTCATGCCAACTCGACTGGCCGTTGGCAGCACCATCTCAGATAGCAGTGAAACGTTATGGATGTAAAGACATGGGTCATTTAAGCAACTTTGCATACTTGAAATATTCGAAAAATAATTAGACTACTTTTAGGAAAAAGCCAACAATTTTTTCTCAATTTTTTACAAAAAATTATAATTTAAAAACAATGATACCTACAAAATTCTTGCCAAAGGACGAAATGTAGGAAATTGCTCAAACTTTGTCAAAAAAAATACCAACAATTTTTTGGAAAAAAAATTCGCTGCCAAATAAATATGTATATGAATAGCCCTTGCAATTTCCAACAAGTCATCCATCCATCGGAAGATGGGCACTTTTACAGGGAAAAAGTTTTTCGAACATCAACTTTTTCATGTTTTCTTTGAAAAAAATACAACTTATCCTAATTTTGTTTAAAGTCAAGATAGCGATACAGCGTATTCGACAAAGTTTTAGACCTTGTTAAAATATAAACTTTTGTCGAAGACATCAACTTTCTATCTTTTATAATTTTTGGAATATAAGACATTTATGTATGAAGACTCCTGAAAAAAAATAGTGTTTTACTCGTAACATTTTTGTGTGTAAATTCTCACGTTTGACATGTTCTTGACATGTTTCTAAATAGACAAAAGTTGGCAGAGCATGTAAATTGCGATAATTTATACATAAAAATGTTACGAATTAAACATTAATAGTATTTTTTCAAAAAAAAAAAAGGAAATGTTTTTATTCGAATAACTTTTTCCATGTACATGTGCCCATTGCCCGATGTATGGAAAACTTGTTGGAAATTTTAAGGGTTATTTATATCTATTTTTTCAGAATTTTAAAAGCATTTGTTTTCAAGAAAAAATGAATTTTAATTTTCAAAATATTTTCTTTCAATGAAATTTTTTTCCAAAAAATTCTTTGATAATTTTTAATGAAAACCTGAGTAATTTCCTACATTTCATTCTCTGACCAATTTTTTGTAGATCTTATAGTTTTTAAATTAAGATTTTTCGAAAAAAGTTGAAAAACACTAAAAATTTAAAAAAAACTTTAAAAAAATCTATCGAACCTACAAAATTTTGATCAAAGAATGGAATGTAGGAAATTATTTTGGTTTTCGTAAAAAATTATCAAAGATTCTTTTTGGAAAAAAAATTCATTGAAAAAAAATTTTGATAATTGAAATTCATTTTCCTCAAAAACGTATTTTTTTAAAATTCTCAAAAAAAAAGTATTTCGAAAAACTTTGTCCATGTAAAAGTGCCCATTTTCCGATGTATGGACGACCTATTGGAAATGGTAAAGGCTATTTATATATATAGCCCTTACCATTTCCAATTGGTCGTCCATACATCGGAAGATGGGCACTTTTACATGGACAAAGTTTTTCGAAATACTTTTTTTTTCTTTGAAAAAATACTATTAATGTTTAATTCGTAACATTTTTATGTATAAATTATCGCACTTTACATGCTCTGCTAACTTTTCTTTATTTAGAAACATGTCAAGGACATGTCAAACTTGAGAATTCACAACATAAAAATGTTACGAATAAAACATTACTTTTTCAGGAGTCTTCATACAAAAATGTCTTATATTCCAAAAACTATAAAAGATAGAAAGTTGATGTCTTCGACAAAAGTTTATATTTTAACAAGGTCTAAAACTTTGTCGAATACACTATATCGCTATCTTGACTTTAAACAAAATTAGGATAAGTTGTATTTTCTTCGAAGAAAACATGAAAAAGTTGTTGTTCGAAAAACTTTTTCCCTGTAAAAGTGCCCATCTTCCGATGTATAGACGACCTATTGGAAATTGTAAGGGCTATTCATATATATATTTTTGAGAATTTTTAAAAAATACGTTTTTGAGGAAAATAAATTTTAATTTTTAAATAACTTTTTCGTCAGCGAAAAAGTAATTTTTTCCCAAAAATGTTTGGTATTTTTTTGTGAAAATTTAAACAATTTTTCACATTTAGTCCTTTGACAAGAATTTTGTTTCTTAAATGGCCCATGTCTTAACACCCACATCGTTTCACTACTATCTGAGATGGTACTGCCAACTCCTAAGACGAGTTGGCATGAAATTCGTCTATTTAAGTGCCAATCACCGACACCAGGGAGACAACTCCACCTGTATCCTGCCTATCGAATTCAACAACCCTTGAACAGGGACGACGGCTTTACTTCCCTTCCGAAGGAAGATGTAACCAAAGAATTTTCGTCTCAGAAAATTCCAAAGTGCCCATCAAACTCATCAATCACTAATACCGTGGAAAATATTGTAGTGGGTCACAAATGAGAAATGGTAATTTTTTTGAACCCCTATATCATCCATATGAGCTGTGGTGAAAACACACTTTCTCGTTTTGTTATGCCATTCTCAATAACTTTGAGATAAAAATATAAGAAAATATATATATTTGTATATTATATTGTATTTGTCTGTATATTACGACACAGCATCGCAACCTAATTTTTACCTCTGCCCTTTTATTTCGTTATATCACATTGATCTGTTGTTTTTGCATTAAAATTCGTTCTGGGAATGGTATTTATCGGTAACTAGCTAACCTGGCAAACTTCGTTCCGCCCAAAATTTATTTTTCGTTATCACATCCACGAAAATAACGTTCATTGGTCCAATCGCAGAACTGTACATTGGTTGATCTTCCAATCTACCCTTAAAAATAATAATTTTACTATTAAATTTCAATACTTCTACCAAAACCCGACAGATTATTTTCAGGCACAATACTCGTGCAAGATTTTTCATCCACTTGCAAATAACATGTTTCTCCGTTACATGGAATAAATGTTTGATACAGAAAATATGATAGAATGAAGACAGTCTTAAATCGGACAGTCCCTTTCTCGAGTTTTGCTCTTATCAACACATTCATCGATCCATTTTTATTTATATAGATAGAAGACAATATAGGAGTGCGTTTTATCACATTAAAATACATTTCCACTTTCGAACGGGGGAGTATTGAACTACCATAGAAACGTTTATCGATCCCTAAAACCTCTATATGCTAGGATTGATTCCATTTGTTTGATCAGTTCTCGAGTTGTTCAGCACCCTTCCCCCACCTTCTAGAGAGGGGAAAGGAGTGTCAAACCACCATATGCCAAATTTGGTTCCGTTTACTTGATTAGTTCTCGAATTATGCAGAAATGTATGCTTCATTTGTACGACAGTCTTCCTCCCCCTTCAGAGAGAGGGGAGGATTATCTATTCACCATAGAAACGTTTCGTGTCCACCTAACACCTTCGCATGCCAAATTTGGCTCCATTTGCTTGATTAGTTTTCGAGTTATGTATATATTTGTCTTTCATTTGTATGGCAGCTCCCCCTTAGAGCGAGGGGTGGAGTGTCTAACCACCACAGAATCATTTATTGCACCCTATAACCTCCATAATTTGGTTTCATTTGCTCGATTAATTCTCGAGTAATGCAGAAATTTGTGTTTCATTTGTATGACAAGAAATGTTTTTCATTCAAGTCATGTACAGCAGGGATCAAGAAATAGTTGATTCTATTCATTTCCTGTAATGACTATTAATTCTAACAACATATTCCCTTATCGCTCGGAAATAAATCAACCCTCTCTACGAGTTATACAAGCGAGGAAATAACGTTATCTGCCATATGCAAGCTAGAAGCTAGTTAACATCGCATAACATCTACTTAGACTAGGCCCGTTCGTTCTATAATTGGAACTATATCAGCACTCCATTAAGCACTCATTCAATTACCTATTTTTGCCAACCCTAATGACCCCGAACTACAAAACTTGTTACACGGCAATATCCTCTACATAAGCCACTTTAACTACCCACTACTGTCCCTCGCTTCCCTCAGAGCTGGACTATGAAGCGGAGATAGTGGTACTCTCCAATATTACCAATTGACCCAGTTCCAGTGAAGCGCGCAGCGTGTTCTGCCTCCCCGAGGACAAAAGCAACAAAGCTTTCCGCAACTGTTCTGCAACAATATTGTCCTTTCTGTCACTAGCTCACCATGTCCAGTAAGGATGCTGCTACTGCTTGACGAGTTCATGTCTAAGTGCCTCTACTTAGGACATTGAACGCCGTCGTCTGTAAGGGACGTGGATGGGCGGAACGCCGAATAATGAATGATTCCCAGAATAAACATAAACAACAAACAGCTCTTGCTCTTGGCGTGTGTAGACGACCATGCACCCGCGTCAAGCTGAGCGCATCCAAACAAAACTAGCAGTTTTTAGTTAATGTTACGACAGTTTGTTTTTGTTTCTCTCTTTTTTTCTGTCGTTCGTTTAGATGAAAACTAGCGGGGGCAATGTAAATATTAAAAATAGATCAGCGGCGAGAAGTTTCTCGCCTGCCACTGAGTGAACAGCGGCGAATGAGTGGTAAGCGTGTGCGGTTTGAACAAATTGTACATTCTGCATATTGGAATTTAGTGGTGTATTCGCCACTAATTTCTAATATATAAATCTGAATTTGAAATTTAGATTTAGTAAAATCTTTAAAGGATTTTACGTCACACAATCGTCACGCAATCAATCTGGAGAGCCTGCTCTCAGTCAATAATAAGATGAAGGTTCGCGATAGTTTATTAATCTCGACTTAAGCGTTTTCAATTATCGAACAGGCTCGAATATCTATCCTGATGTGTGTATCATTTTCACCATTGTTCTCGTGAACATCACGTGGTAGCGAGATGAGCAGCAAAAAAAATGGTGCCGATGAACCTAGACTCCAGCTGTTTTTTTATTGCGATATATTGTATATTTCCACAATCATGATCATCCCTATTTATCAAGTGAAATAAAAATACTCCACTTCCTGCCTGGTAAGCGGCTGGCAGCCCAAGCCAAACCACCAGAAGTTCCACATTACACAGCAAATCATCGGCCGCTCGTACTAGATTTCCTCCGTACCGGGAAGAACCATGGGGAGTAAAAAAAGATACTCGACTTGATGGCATCAGATGTTCGTAATGGTGCGAAACCCAATCGTACGCTTTTGTGACATTACAGCACTGCATTACTGCTGATGATGCTGCCGGGCACAGGCAATCTAGCTGAGAGGTGCACGATTTTTCTTGTTTTTTTGCTGGACTGTTATTCATCGTGTTTTTCCGCAGAGCAAAGTTCTTCTTTATGTATGCATGAAAAGGATTGCAGAAATGCGGTTGCATAAATCACACTCTGTTTCTTGACTTTGTTTTTCTGGGTTCATTTGAGGGGAGAGAAAAACCATGGAGAGAAATTGCGGTTGGTTTCTACTTGAATTGTAGCTTGGACGTAATTTTTCATTCATCGAGAAGTTTTCATAAGTTCGCATTAAGAACTTTTTTTAATTTAACAAACTGAAACAACAAGTACGTTACGAAATGATGAAAGTTGAAAAACACCATTTTCTCGCTTCAAGAAATTCCACTCCCAATGACGGATCCGTCAGTCCTGAACATAATGTGTATGAAACCGTTTGTGTTTAAAAATCCTAATATTTTCCAGGTATGAAAGGGTTATAACGGAGCCATTACATGTCAAATCAGTCGGCCGTAAACTACAGGTCGGACTCGATGATCTGGAGTATTGATTTTTTTTTCACTCCGGATAATCGAATCCTCCGGATAATCGAGTCAAAACATTGTTTTTTGCATGTATTTTTCGTTTTTTGAAAATAAAAGAGGAATTTGATTTTTGATTCATCCCCTTAAAGTTAGAAAACACCTTTCTCACATGAAAAAAATCAATTTATCCAGATTCTCTCAGGAGGTGATAGACGATCAAATTTGATGAAAAAAATCCTCCTACGCATATGTTCGAATTTCAACAATGACAGAGTTACAGAACTTTTTTTTTGTTTCGGACTCTGTTGCTTCAAACTGGCTCTACATTAAAAAGTACGCTACGGAAGACGATTCTGATGCTTTCATTTGAAAGATGAAAAAATTTAATACGGGATATAGTAGTGGAACAACTAAATTAGTGAATTTTAATAACATTTTGGAAGTGAAACACTTAAAAGTTAATAGTTTGTGTTATTATTAATTTTATCCTCAAAATTTGTATCAAACTAGATTGTTTATATCAATTAAGATGAAGTTCTTTAACCGCTCCACAATTTGTTCTTCGACGCACAACTTCTATCTTTCTTCATTGGGCTGCAATATCGATATAAATAATTCCTGGTGAAAATTCAAGCAAAATCTTCAAAAATCACGATTTTTATCCCACTGTACATGTAATAGCCACTTACTTACTTACTTACTAAACTTCGCCTTAACGTTGAAAGGTTACATTTCTTCATGAAATAAGCCATATTTGAAATATAAAAAAAAATGTTTTTGCCAAACTGAATATAATCGAGTCCAAAATTGTATTTAATCGAATCACATACAATCGAGTCTGTACATAATCGAGTCCGACCTGTACTGTATTCTATTAGTCAAAACATTTCATTTGATACCAATATTGAGGGGATTGCAAAAAATACATAGTCGACCATTTTGTGGCGGCGACCTTTTCGAATTTATGTTGTTCATAGTGTAGTGTATTTTTTGCGGCGGTCAAATTGGATTTTTCAGGATCATGGAATACGCAGTTTTATAATGACAATATAATTAAATGTAAGTTCCAAATTTCAGATCAATGATTCAACAGGAACGGGGTCAATTTTCTAATAATGTGGGACAACCCAACAAACATTCAAACATACATAGAAACAGGTCAAGCTGAATGAAACCAATCAAAAAGTTATTAGTTGTTTGGGGACTGCGGCCATCTTGAAATTGGATTTTTCATTATCTGCTATGTTCTACTAGTCGAGAACTTTCTTTTGATACATTTTTGGGCTTTTTTCATAAATAACTGTGTTCTACTAGTCAAGCCCTTTCATTTGATACTCATATTGATGGGGTTCTGAGAAAATATGTAATCCGCCATTTTGTAGTGGCCGCCATCTTGGATTTGCATTTTTCATAAATACACCCATACCTCGCTTTACGGCCTAGATCCGTTCCACGAAAATCGGCCGCAAAGCGAAAAGCCGTATAAGGAATCAATTATTCCAATACAAGTTCGTACAAATTCAATCGGATCGTTTCCAAATTTGTTTGTAACATGGTTTATCATTCTAAATGCACTTTACATTTATATTTCATTTAAATCAATAATACATTTTCAAAAAACCTTTTTTTTCGATTTACAAAAAAACTCAAACTTTGACGGCTGTGCGACACAAATAAATGAAGTTCGATTGAGCTGATATTTCGCACAGGGTAGCTTTTCGAGAGAATCGACATTTTTAAGAAAGTTCCGTTTAATAATTCGATATGGCGATAAATAACTGTGTTCTACTAGTCAAGCCCTTTCATTTGATACCCATATTGTTGGGGTTCTGAGAAAATATGAAATCCACCATTTTGTAGCGGCTGCCATCTTGGATTTGTATTTTTCATAAATAACTGTGTTCTATTAGTCAACCCCTTTCGTTTGATGTCCATATTGATGGGGTTCTGAGAAAATATGTAATCCGCCATTTTGTAGTGGCCGCCATCTTGGATTTGCATTTTCCATAAATAACTGCATTCTACTAGTCAAGCCCTTTCTTTGATACCCATATTAGCTATTCAATATAGAATTATTATACAAATTATTCAAAATTTCCGAAAATCAAAAATAAAATACTCCCGATAATCGAATCCCGGATAATCGAGCCCGACTTGTCATTTTAGAAAAAATGACAAGTTAAATGCACTGTTGAAAAATCTTACTCAAAAATTGAATTTAATATTAAAAATTTTTCTACCTCAAAAATCCATCCCAACACCCATCGATATATATTTTTGTATGTTTTTATTGGAAACACCATCAAACTTAACAAAGTTTGACGTACAGTGACGTACGATTGAATTTTTAAAAATTTAGGAATTCACAATACTTTGTGAAATCATAACTATTTAAGAAGAGTAGTATGAAGTCTACATGCTACATTCTACATGAAAAATATTAGGCTGTCAAAAAAGTCCTGCGGTATTTCCGCGAGGTGTCGTTGTAAGCGCGTAGTTCTAGTTGTATTCATTGTATCGAGTCATACTATAGCTTGTTGGAAAGGTATTTTTGTTGGAAAGGTATTGGTATAATATAGTCTTTGACAGTGTTTTGTTTGGTTAAGTCGTTCGTGAGTTATAGTGTCGCAAATATGGAGCAAAATAAAGAGAAAATCCGACATATCTACTATGACAAAGGCACAAATGCATCCCAAGCTGCCAATAAAATTTGTGCAGTTTATGGACCCGATACTGTTTCCATTTCCACCGCACAACGATGGTTTCAACGTTTTCGTTCTGGTGTAGAGGTCGTCGAAGATGCGCCACGCTCCGGAAGGCCTGTCGTCGAAAATTGCGACAAAATGGCTGAATTAGCCGAGAAAGACCGGCATAGTAGCAGCCGTAGCATCGGCCAAGAGCTGGGGATAAGTCATCAAACCGTTATTAACCATTTGAAGAAGCTTGGATTCACAAAGAAGCTCGATGTATGGGTGCCACACACGTTGACGCAAAAAAACATCTTTGACCGTATCGACGCATGTGAATCGCAACAAAATCGACCCGTTTCTGAAGCGGATGGTGACTGGCAATGAAAAGTGGGTCACTTACGACAACGTGAAGCGCAAACAGTCGTGGTCGAAGCCCGATGAAGCGGCTCAGACGGTGGCCAAGCCCTCATTAACGGCCAGGAAGGTTCTGCTGTGTGTTTGGTGGGATTGTCAAGGAATAATCTATTATGAGCTGCTTCCCTATGGCCAAACGCTCAATTCGGACCTGTACTGCCAACAACTGGACCGCTTGAAGGTAGCACTCATGAAGAAGAGGCCATCTTTGATAAACAGAGGCCGCATTGTCTTCCATCAGGACAACGCCAGGCCACACACTTCTTTGGTGACGCGCCAGAAGCTCCGGGAGCTCGGATGGGAGGTTCTTTTGCATCCGCCGTATAGTCCGGACCTTGCACCAAGTGACTACCACCAGTTTTTGTCCATGGCGAACGAGTTAGGTAGTCAGAAGTTAGCCACAAAAGAGGCCTGTGAAAATTGGCTATCCGAGTTTTTTGCCAATAAGGAAGCGAGCTTCTATAACAGGGGTATTATGAAGTTGGCATCTCGTTGGGAACAAGTCATCGAACAAAACGGCGCATATTTGACTTAAAACAGATGATTGTAACTCGTTTTATGAACAAATGAAAATTCAAAAAAAATATCGCAGAACTTTTTTGACAGCCTAATATAACGTTTTATCCTAGGACTAACCGTTCCCAAGATATATAATTTTTTGAGGATATAAAAGTTTTTAATATTACATTCAATTTGTGAGTATGATTTTTTAACAGTATGTTTGACAATTTTGTCGAACATCATATTTTAATCAGACATCTGAATTTTTAGTTATGATTTTTCAAAAAATAGACGAATGATTTTGAATACACCCTTTTAAAACATTAGTCGAGATTTTAATTGGTAATATGATAATGAAAATTGAGGGGCTTAGAATGAAAGGGGTGTAAGTGATTTGATCGATTTCTCTACATCGACTTTCTCTTTTGGTCATAGCTTAGCCTCAAATACATTCCCAGCTGTATTTGACAATGTAGATAGGTCAGAATCTCACCTATAAGATTCTATAGCAAACTTAAATTAGAACGTTTTTGCAATTGAGTTATTAACTAAAGAAAAAGTTGATGAAGAGAAATTGATCAAGTCACTTACACCCCTTGCATTCTAAGCCCCTCAATTGTGATTTGAGGTTGCTTCCATCATATGTAATTTCAATAAAATCGAAAGGGGTCGCTCCAATATTTGCTGTTCTTCGGCTGATTTGGCATGGAATTGCTCTATGACTGAATAACAATTTTTGAAAAAGGCATTTCGTAATTTCGAAATGGAAAAACAAACATTCATTTTCTTTTTTTATTTTTCCTGTGTAATCTTGGAAGACTTTTTGATTACATCTTCCATTATGTATGAAATTGAATTTTTTGTTTAAGTAAATTTTTAGTGCATTTTTGAGCATTTACAATGAACGTTTTCCAATGAAGTTACGTGTTTCTAGACGTTATTTTCATGTAGTCATAGTTTAAACTCCACAAAAAATACATTTTTAGGCACAGTACCTGGTCGACACCGTTGCGACACAGCACCATAATCGAATCTTGTTATTTTCACAGATTGTAACAAAATAAAGATTCTAATATGATTCTGCATATTCTAGAATGAACTCTGTTCGTTCCAATGCAGGGACTTCTAGTGAGAAACTCTTGGATAAGTTCGATGAACTCTTTGAGATCAAGATGTGGCCTCCTATGAGAGATCTGGATAAACCATAAAATTGGTTCTCAAGTTCGCCGTTTTTGAAACCCATTAATGGTGGGTTATTAGAATGCATTCCAAATTTTTACCCGAATATGACGGTCTCAGAGATGTTTCTTCAATGGCAGTTTTTTTAGGGTCAAAAATTAAAACACTGAGCGCTTTGAGGCATCCCTAAATCAGGGCCGATTGAGCTGAAATACGAATACACAAAATGTACATGGTCGGTTCTTTAAATTCGATGAGCATTTTTTTTGCCATACAATCATTGCCACCCTAGTGTGCATGTTTCGATTGTTTCTGCCCTATGTCCTATGCCTATGTCTGTTGAACTGCGACATTAAATTTTTTCATTGTGGAAGTAATTAAAAATCGGTTAAGGAAAATTATTAATCCCAGACCATCTTCTAGTGTCCCGTTTGCTTACAATCTGCGTAAAGTTAAAGGAATACAGTTTAATAATTTGGTGAATTTATATCCGAATAAAGCATTTGATACGGCTGATCACAATTATTTGGGAAATGTTCTGTTGAGATCCGGATTTTTGCTGCTTCTATTAGTAGAAACGCGTCTCTGCGAATGCGCCTCTTCCCACGTTCAGATTAATGGATTTCTCTCACGAGAAATCAACATGAGAAGTTCTGTTTGCCAAAAGTGTCTTTTAATCGTAATGATACTATTCGTATTTGTGTACTGAATCTTTCCGGGTAGTATACATGGTGATTTGAGTTTTCGATAAATTAGTTAACGTTATTGCCTACGCAGGTAACGTAACTACTATTCTGGTGAGAAACGCAAATGAATTTTACTTGTTGAATATTCATTGATTCGTTTAGTCATTGCGCTAGAATTCGCCTTAAGCCTTAATTCGCAGATAAAATAAAACAAAGAATATTTTTACCATCCATTATATCATTATTTGTTCATCTATCTTTTAACAATAAATCAAAAATTGAACGAAACAAAAAATCCTAATTAGAATAGTTACAAGCTCAAAAAAAAAGTTGTGCCATGGCATACACGATTACAGCCCTTCTGGTTATTTAAAATAAAAAAATAGAACAGATTCTGAATCAGTAAAGATGCCGCTATCGCATAAAGCTCGGACAAGTAAAACAAGCAAAGAAATTTATCATGTGAACAACATTAAGGTTCCCGGCTCTGTAACAGCTAAAATGCTTATGAGCCCTAATAAATAAACAAAATGGGATAAAAACAGCAACATGATAATATTGGGAATAACGAAAAGAATTGGAGTTCATCGGTCAACAGGAATTATCTGCTGCGTGATATTAAAGCTGTACTTCAGCTTCATTGTTTTTTTTTTAAATCTAGAGTTAATTTTAAACTCATTTTTCTAGTATTCGATTATTTTTTTCAATACAAACGATGGTTTTGATTTACAACTTTTCAACCCAATGTTTGTACCAGAACGATTGTTCAGTTATTGAAATTCATAGGCCTTTTTCGAAACAACCACATTATTCGAAATAAAATTAATTGAGTGACATACAGTACTGCGCCGTAGAAAAAATCTTTTGAAGACGAAAAACATTCCATCAACGAGCCAAAACAAATACTTAGTTGAAACACAAAATTTAGTGACAGCAGTTCCCCACACCCAAAATCTGTTTTTTGGCAATACCATGCTTATGGATAGAAATCAGTCCTCTGCTGAAAATGTAAATGAACTGATTCCCTGCTCGAAAACACCAATCAACATTATAAACTGCTCGCTAGACCGTAATTAATTGACTCAATTCGATGAGATCGTGATGAAAGATACAAACAAGCGGATCATAAAGTTGGGAATTGAACAAGGAAAAAATCAACAAGTCGATTTCGGTGAAATTATTATCATTAATATATTATCGTGGTGCTACTAATGAATTCAGCGTTGACATACGTTTTGTTGTGAAGGAGAAAGCCAATTCATAGCAAAAAAGATAACGCACGACAATTTGGATAATTGCAATTGAGCACGTTTTTTATTCATACTGGAAATGAAATAATTCCATTAGATAATTTGAAATTGTCACTTGTAAATCATACAATCATGATGACTTTGACAAGACAAAATGTTGAAAGAGATATTTATTTCGATTCGTTCGGACAAAACCACGCCATTCATCATGATTTGCGGAAGAAGATCAGATTGCCAAAACCACCAGACTCGAGTGGTAAACACTGTCTCAAGTGATCAATCAATATATTTCACTTCTTCCTGGTTCGATCCATTATAAGCGAGCCGATCTCATCTCTTTCGTGCAAAAAACATACATCTACTCGAAGGAACTCAAGTGCCCTCGTTCTCATAATGATGATGGAATAAATCAAACCACCGAGCACCACTTTTATTCACATTACATTTTCTGCTATAAAAAAAAACACAAACACACGCACATATACTCGAACTGACGGCGGTTCATTTCGATGAGCCCTTTGGAATTTGTCTGCAAATCGTTCCTCAAATTTCACAAATTGGACGTAACAGAGAGTCAAACTTCAGCTTCATCGAATCGCAACATTCGCGGTTTGGTGGTTATGCTAATAAATGCATGAGTCATACGGCGTCTCTCGTAGTGATTAACCGTTGCACCACCTCCGCCAGCCACTGCACGGCATGGCGCTCGATCGAGAGTCATTCTTTATGTTGGTTTTACGTTCTATGAATCAGCAGCCATTCAGTTTTATCGAGTGTGTGTGTGTACTCACTGGGACATACAACGAACCTTTCGGGGCAAAAAAGGGGAAGTAGGGGAAGCAGCTTGCGTAGTATGTAAAAACGATGAATGGAACACCTCGCTGAGTTTGAGAAAAAAAAAGATCAAACGGATGAATAGACGAATTTACTATGAGTTGTTATGTTAAATGGTTTCGAATGTGTACACACAAACAAATTATGATGGTTAATATTGATGAAAAATACATGTCAGCATATACAGGAAACCGAACTAATTTTTTTGAAAATTGTTGTATATCGTTTCTCAACGGATGACTCGCCGGGTAGCATATTAATGAAATCTTATACTAGGAAAAAAATAAGCGAAGTAAATTCGGAGCCACCTCAAAGTCAAAAACAGGTTAACAAAACTGGTTAACTTTCCTCGTCAAATACCACCGGGTGCATCGAAATAATTTTATTTTTCGAAAAGTTATTGACCATCGAACATCCACAAAATTGTGTCAGGCTCAATCGTTCTGTATATCCCCGACAAATCATAGATGTATTGTATTCTGTCGAAAGAGTACCGATCATGAGAAAACCTCAGAATTGTCAAGACGATTCTGTCGGTAAGATGGGATAACTGTTTTTCTTTATTGACGCAAATTTTCGTCTCAAATTCCGAATTTGCTGAATCGTTAAAAAAAGGATTACCAGAGTAATCAAAAACAAACAGAGCATTTGCAGGCTGGATTATCCCAGGTCTCCATTTTTTTTTTGAAACTTTGAATATTTGCGTGCAGTTGATTTTCTCTAGGGCGTATCCAAAATAATTGATCTTTTTTGTCTCAAATTGTAATTCTAAATTCAGATGTCTGATTAAAATGGGGTCCTCGACAAAGTTTTTGGAAAATAAATGAAGTTATTAGCAAAGGTAATAAATACACAGCTGAAAAATTGCTCGAAAATCGAATTTAATGATTTTATGATCGTTGTTCACGTCAACGAATAGAGAACACATTTTTTAAATTGATTTCGTTTCCAGTTTAAAAGCCAAAGAATGCTGTTTTCATTTTCCAAATTTTGACATCTAGTGGTGTCGGACTTACAAAATTGTATATATAATTTTTTAAAATTTTCAATACTTTGCAAAATCGTATCCATTTTAGAAAAAAAATATTAAAAACCAAAATCTACAGGCAATTCTAGATGATAAATTCATAAAAAATATATTATACATTAAACGTTTTATCCAAAGACTAACCGTTTTCGAGATATGACCAACCTTATATGCCTGTTGGCAAACAACAATATATACAATTTATATAATTGTATATAAATAAAATTGCGTACGTATGATCGCGTATAACCCGATATGAGTTGGCTTTATTTTGTTGTTCTTCTCCGCCCAAGGAAATTTTAAAGTCGAGAAAAATTCGTCAACTTTTAAAGGAAAGATAAGAAAAGTCTAAAAAATAATTCCCATGTGTTCTACAGTGAGAGTTTTGTCCAGTTGAATTCGTAGGTCCAGTTGGAATCCATGTGGACAGTATTGATTTTTTGAATAAGATTTATATTGTATTTCAAATGTTATTTTTTCTAAATAGTTCGTTGATTTTCCATAAACTTTGTCCAACATCATATTTTAACACTTTGATGGCCATGGTGTTTTGGCCAAAAAGTTCGTAAAAACCTGGAGGATTCAATGGTTGATTCTTATACTAGATGGGGCCAGGAACCCATCTAGCATAAAATTTCATCCTCATCTGCTATATAAGGGTGAAAACTACCCGTACGTAGTACTGCACAAGCGGTCCCAACGCAAGGTAAACCAGTAAAATATCTATAAAAATCATAAAACAATTATTTTTTTTCAAAATTACATTTTTTATAACATTATTTCAAACTTGTAAAATGTCTTCTATTGAAACAATCCAGGCATAAAAAACTTTTCGGAGCATTTCGGGCAGTGAAAAATTGTAATTGGTAGAATAATACGAGCAGTGATGTCAAACTATGAGATCGACGTGTCCTTCTGTGTATTGAGGCCAGTAGAAAACGAAAAACGCATTAGTTTTAACGTAAAACGTGTGCTGTAGCGCACACGTTCGAACCTTTGGAAGATTTCGCGTGTGTAGTGCTGCACTCATGGCCCCAGCGAAATAATTTTTGAGTGCAGTACAGCACTCATGGCCGTCAAAGTGATAATGAGACAATTGGAATTTGAATTACGATTTTTGACGTGGGACTACGTCTAACAGGAGTAAATATAAGGGGAGTGAAATGAAAACCTAAACATAGAACATGCAGGAAAAAATGAAAGATTCCGAATGCTTATAACTCTAACATTTCTTACTGAATCGGAAAGATGTTTGCAGTAATTGATACGGAATATTTCTACGCTTCTACTGCAATTGATAAAATGTTATTTTTCATTAGATAAACAATTGAATAATTGTAAAATGTCAAGCGTTATCTGAACGCCCTAACTACCTCGTTTTGATTGGTCCGATTTACGGATTCCCCAACACAGCCATCAAAACCCAGCACCCTTAGGGAAATCGGCATTGCAAACACATGAAAGTATGAGGACTTTTGTTCACACCGAAATGTATTTCCTAACACAGACTTCAAAACCAAGCAGTGTTAGAGAAATCGGCATTGCAAATACATGAAAGTCGTGGGTATTTGTGTGTCCTTAACACAGACTTCATAACCAAGGTGTGTGAGGAAATTGGCATTGCATATTCATGCAGGTCAGGGGTATTTTTGTTCCGACTGAAATGTGTTCACCTAATAAACCAAGGTGTCTGGGGAAATCGGCATTACAAATACATGCAAATCGGGGTCATTTTTGTTCTGACTGAAATGTGTTTGCCTAACACAGATACAAAACCAAGATGTCATCATACCAAACGTAAAAGGACCGTCATTAAATTTACTTGTAACGAAGAACATAATCTATTGCATGAATTGACCTTACATGGCATTATAAAATCTTTTTACTCACAAAGCAAATATATTGAATTCAATTGAATTCGGAAATTGTTTCATTTAATCAAAATTTTAATCAATACAAACAAATGATTGCTAAGCTAAGGTAGTCTCATGTCAACCTTGCGTTATATCGTAGATATAACCTACTCATTTTTTGAAAGAAAGATCAATGATTTTGATTACGCCCTTTTAAAAAATCTTGTCTTATGATAATGAAAATTGTATTTTATTTCTGTTCTCGTTGTATTGTTAAAATATGAATGAACAAATAATGAACAAAATAGATGGTGAAAATATTCTCTGTTTTATTTGTTCAGAGCTCGAAAAAACGCTCTAAAATCATGCCTCTGTACAAAAATACCCCCTTAAGTAGGAATAATTTCCTGAAATTAATAAATTTTCCCATTTATCAAATTTTCGGCTTCAATATCTCGAACAAAACAAACAAAAAATAGCTCATTTCTAAATGAGTATTATTTTAATGAAATGTCACACATTAATTTCGATGTTTCCAAGCTTAAATGGCCTTCAGTTTTTTTTGCGTTAAAATCACAACACATAAGCGTATGTTTCAAAGCCCGCGTGAATGTATCATGTATTGAAAGTTGCGCAGAAAAAAAAGAGAAACAATAATTCTTCCGCGATATTTTCAGAACTTTTATCACATTACTTCATTTCACTTCGAATGTTTGTTGTTCTTTTATGTTGTATTAACCTATTTTTTATTCATTATCAAAAGGTTGATCAAAGTCGAATTTCATGTCAACTCGACTAGTCATTGGTGTACTATACATATCAGATTGTAGTGAAACTTTGTAGGTGTAAATAACTTCGCATACTGAAAATCCCAAAAAAATAGGCTACACTGAATTCTTTTTTGCGCGACTGATGCGCGCACGAAAAAAATAAAATCGCTTCAAAAAAATTTCGAGCGTAATTTCGAGCAAATCGTGTAAATAAAAAACGCATAATTTCGAGAGAATCACGTGAAAAAAAATAACCCTATCACCGGCACGCGCTCGCGTAAAAAAAATCGCGTAAAAACGAATCCAGAGTATTTGAAAAGGGTTAAAAGTTTTTTTTCTTAAATTTTCACAAAAATGTCTGGCACAAAATTTATAAGACATACAAGATTTCGGTTACAGTACATAATGTAGTAAATTTTTATAAAAAAATATATTTTTTTAATTACACTGAATTTTCAATTAAAATAAATTTTTCTCAAAAATTTATTTTTCAAAAATTTTCGAAAAAATTATATGAATAACCATAAAAAAGTAACAACTACTCCTAATTTTGTCTAGAGTCAAGATAGGAATATATTTTTAGATAATATAGTAAGAAGCAATTTTTGGAAGGAGGCATTAAAAAGTTGTTGTTTGATAAAATCTTTTCTTGTAAAAGTGCCCTTCTTCCGATGTATGAGCGACTTGTTGGTCATTGTATGGGCTATTTTTTTCAGAATTCAAAAAAATACGTTTTTGATAAAATGAAACCTAACTTTAAAAAAAAGCCATTTCCTTCCAGCGTTTTTTTTTCAAAACTGATTTGTACGTTTCTAAATAACATATTTGAATATTTTCCTGTATTTAATTCTTCTACTAAAATCACAAAAAAAAATCTAACTCGAAAACTGTAACACTTAAAAAAAATTGGCAAGAGAATGAAATTGTAGGGCATTGTTTAAGTTGCCATTTAAAAATATCAAATAAATTAAAAAATATATACTGAAATTTTTTTTGAAGTTTACAATTATTTTTTCTTAAAAAAATAATAGTTTTAGTTTTGAGAAAAAATGTATGAATAACTTATACGATAACCAACAAGTCATCCATACATAGTTTTTGTAGCATCAACTTTTTGTTGTCTCGTTTTCAAAATTACTACTAATAATTTATTCGTTACATTTTCGCGATTGGCATGTTCTGCAAACATTTTTCTGTTTAGAATAATGACAATCCCGCGAATTTACACAAAACAAACACTTGAGAATGACGTATCTCTAATCTGTTTTTTGAGCATGTAAAAAATCTGTTTTTTGAGCATGAAAAAATCTCATTCATTCACATAAAATACTTCATTCACATTTGCAAGTTGTTCGTGTATTTGATGATGCTTATACATGTTTTTTCTGTATCTAGATTGCATACGATCATTTACTAAAATTTTCGAGCTGCCGGGGGGGAACCCGGTCTGGAGAATCGAAAAATTCGATTTTTCTTCGCATTTTTGTGAAGTTTATGTCCACAGAAATGTTGTCCTAAAAGGATTTTTCGCTATTTGATTTCGTAGGAAAGGCCCAGCCAAAAGTATGAAGTCACATCAAGGGACATAGTATTATTGCATGAATGTATAAAAGGGTTTTTCTCAAAACCATGCTTTTTCAACTGGGGGTAACGATATCTCCGGATCTACTCGATCGATTTGGCTGAAATTATGTATCAGTATGTAAAAATGGATTATCTAAAGCCAGTGGCGTCTCGTCCATATGTGCACCTCGTGCACTGCACAACCTAATATTTAAAAAGAAAAAAAAATAAGACGCTCCTACTCAGCTATGCACAGACTAGAGCTCAAAAAATAAACGTCTGGAAAGTATGAAAAAATATACGGCTCTCCCAGTCCACGCACTGTGCAGAATTACGTATATTGGTTTCTATTTTGAACCATTTATTCAATTCTCTCCCCAGTCAGTGCACATCGATTAGTGCACAAAAATTATGTATATCTACAAACTGATTAATAAAATTGTGTTGAAGCTTCGGGTAACTAAACTGCCAATGTGTTGGCAACGATTTCGTGCAGTGGACTCTGTGCACAAGAGAAGAGAATGATGGTAGGTTGATTCAGATCTCATCATCGATCGTCTCTCTCGATTCTCTCGCAAGCCGAGTTTAGACAACCAGATCCTGATCCACAATCGGCGCGCTTTGCGTAAGATGCTTTTATATAGCGGCTCTCTGAAAGCTTGCTTGACGCAGATGATTTATTACGTCATCGACATCAGTCTCTGTGCACTTTTTCGGTGAACAGATAGAGCGGCGCTCACACGCTCTAGTAAATTGCCAATGTATTAGCGTATGTATCGTGCATATTTTGCTTTGCACGTGAGGAGATCCACGCTTTAGATTCGCAGTCGGATTGGCGCACTTCAGATGACAAAATTTCATCCAGTTCTTTTTCGGTGTGCCAATTGAGATTCGCGATAAATCATCACAAATAACACTGTTGGGCAGTATATTGTCGATGAGTTTTCGAAAAAGCCGTTTGCGAAAAGAACTGTGGAAGAGAAATAACATTTTGCGAAAATGGATTTTCCGCAGCCAAAATTGGACAAGTTAAAATCGACTTGTGCTAGAAACGGTAAAATAGTTACACGGAACTTTGATGCTACAGCTCACGACGCGAAGTAGCTTTGTGGTTCAGGGACAAGAGTAAAGCTATTTTGTTGGCCTTGTTACAGAGCCCAGCAGAAAACAGTGTAGAAATATTTTGACGTAGGACTACGTCTTACATTAAGGGTGCCAAATCAGAAAACAGGTCACGTTTTTATGAAATAAAGTTAATGTTAATAACTATTTTCGCTGCGAACGGATTTTAACGATTTGCATACCAATCGAATCGAAAATTTTCTAAGATTTGTTTGATATGCTATACATTACAATCCCACAGTCTGTGTATGGTTTAAATTGATGAAAGTTGGAAGCATTCCCATTTGTTTGTACATTTGTTCTGTCCATTTGTGTGCTTTCCCGAACAAAGCTGTCAATAACGGGCTAGCTAGAATAGAAACAACGAAGGGGGATAACGAAAAGAGAGTATTTGTCGCTAGCCGCATCGGTTGCGCGTTCGCTTAGTAAGCGATCGATCGTGAGTTCAAAACTCAGGGCCCTTATTGACCATCTTTGTGTTGTTACCGAATAACTATCATCAGCGATGGAGATCGATCCACGGTCGAAATAAGATCGATTCATCCATACAAACTGTTCTGCTCTGCAAGACACATCGGGCTGCTGTCTCTATAAATAACTCAACAATGATCAATCAACTGTCTCCGCTGTCCGGTCTAAATGGATAATGGAAGAACAGAAGGAAAACTCTTACGCCTAAATGGCTACTGTGTAAATATGTACCATATCCAATGGTATAGAAGGGAATACTCTAACGCCGAAAATGGCAACTGTGTAATGTGCTCATTATATATATGATCATGTACACGATTAAAATTCGGCTCTGTTACAGCTTAAATAATAACAAAAAGGGATAAAAAATAGAAAAAAAAACTTTCTGTACCATACACTACAACAACTAGAACTCTAATTTTGACAAAGTGAAATTAGGAAATGAACTGCGAGTGTTCTATACGAAGCCAGAATTTGCCGAGAAGAAAATACCAGAGATTATAAAAACACTGATCGGTAGCAATCTTGACGATATTTTTCCGGAAATTGTTTTATTCGCAAAGCTAATACTAATGCTTCCTCCAACCACAGCATCGGTCAAACTTATGACCTTATGATCAACGATGGGAAAGGAGCGACCGAAAAAGCTTATGATTATGGCTATTGAGAACAAATCGCTTCTTGAGCTTCAACATCAGGAAAACCTTTTTGCTACTGATTTGCGATTCAAATTTCATTACCGTATCACCAGAAGAAATTTAATTAAAAAGATAATTTGTCTCTGAAAAAAAGACTCTAATATTATGTTTAAGGAACATTCTATCGCACTCCATTACGCATCTAAACTTATGCAATGTAATATTGAATTTATATACAATCTACTACGCACGATTATGAAAAATTATGAAATTTTTTATGAATTTTTAACCAGCGTTTTTTTTATGAAAAATAACTCATTTTTAACAAGAATGGCCGCCATTTTGACATTTTTTCGAATTTTCAAAAACCCGCTTTATGTTTGAAAATATTCATTGATTTTTTTTTTCATGACACCCCGTTGCTCAGAACCGGTACCACCAGCAAGGTACCTATTTTCAGACAGTATCTACGCATCCAGCTGTCAACAGCGTAATAATTATTATTCGTGCACACAAAAAATTGAAAATAAATCTTCAAATATACCCTAAACAATAACCAAAATACCCGAATACTTCACTTTATTCTTAACATCGGAAAAAAAAATTACAAAAGTTCATCATTTTTCCCCTTAATCGAATCTTTTGATCTTGAAAATAGATTTTGAAGCTTTTTTTGTTCTGATTATACTCAGAAAAATATCGCTCGACGGTTGTTGAGGAGTGAGGCATAGTGAGAACGTTACAAACAAGGCATCGAAATGCCGAAAATACAAGCGAGCCGTCAATTCTTGTTTGATATCCAAAAAATCTGACATCCCAAAGATACATATTGTATGAATGAAAAATAATCGGCAATTCGACTAGAAAGCAGTCACGTTTTGTAAAACATCCGAAAACAAACCGTATATATTTTTATTTTCTTATTTTGTAACTGTCAGTCCCATTCAGTCAGCATTTTCCAACCGAAAAGCTGGGCTCTACGTGTTAAATGTATCCATAATTTATCTATTAAACAAAATTCAAGACAAGGGATGGAACGATCCAAATTTGTTCAACTCAAATTTGGTGTATTTTTTTCTCTAATGTGCCCCTGAACACCCCTCGTCATGACCAAACATTCCATTTCATATAAATATTTCTTTTTTCCCAGATTCATCCTCTTGAGTAGTTTAAACTAGTTTTTTTGCTAAAATAGTAACTTGTTTTTCCAACATTTTTTTCCAAGTAGAACGACATCTGGCGAATTTCGAACGTAAACCAAAAACCAACATGATCGAACGATAAACACGAAAACGCTGAGTTCAACCCCGCGTGCTTCATGCTCATGTGCTCAATTGTTCACGAATGTCAAGTTTAATTGGTTTTGTCTTTTCGCTTCACGCCGTCGGAATACTGACGACTTGGGTAAAGTTGCTTCGCTTGCATGATAATTGAAGGAGGTTAGTTTTCAAAATCGAGCCGGCGTCGCTTCGTAGGCTGACCTTGGATCCGTTAAAAAATGAATGCCAGGCGAATAACATTCGAATTGATATAATTTTTTCCATTCCTCAGTAGAAATTTGTTTTCGAACATTGCAACACCTTGGTTATTTTAAGAGAATGAAAAATCATCCGGATTTCGTACCAAGAAATAGGTGTGAAGCAAATTCCAGTGGTGGTGAATAATATCAGCATTCAAGAGAAACTAATTACAGAATTCAATACAGCAATGATTGATTCAACGCAATAAATACTTATCTCTTGTCTGGAAGTTTTATGATCGTGTGTTGTTCCTAATATTGCTTTGACATTGAGGGCAATTATTACTACTGCCACCCCTTGCCAGTAGCCCCCTTTTCACGCAAATTGAATGGAATTGGCGCTAGCATAACATGCAACGTCACAACAGCCGTTCGGACGAAGTTAACAATATTCCACGAAATAAAAACGAAACAACTTTGTCGGACTTGTGATTTGTCGTCGTCGTCAGTTCTATCGCCCTAATTAGACTATATTTCATGGGGGCTCGCTGCGCTGATTGATATCACACAAAAACTCTTTCGAGTTGAAAAACTCTTCATTACGAACATCTCACTGCCGCATAAAAACGGGGGAATTGATTTATTATTTTATTCGCGTTTTAGCTCCCCCACACGCAGCCCCTTTGAGAGACCACCGGACATGCTGCTCCTGATATTCATCGAATATGCCAACAGCAGTCTGTACGTGACGACGGCGAAGGGTATCGAAACCGGGTGGACCGTCCGTCGAGACGCATCGCGTAAAGTGTGATTAGACCGGGAATTGGTTACGTGCAAAATACTCACCAGAGGACATAACCGCTAAGGGAGACAGTTCCACTGGGTTGCGGAGAAGTTATGACCATTGTCGTCGAGCATGACGATTCTCCCTTTTTTCTTGACTGCAGATGATGGACGGTTTATCGTTCCCATCGTATGGTTGCAAAATAAGTAAGAAAGGCTCGTTTGAAGTATTGTTGGTGGAATAAGGTAATATTCTGCCATCAGAAAAATCTGATAAGATCCTCTCTTGTGTTCCAACATGAGGATACATAGAATGAGGCATCTGGTGGTTTTTTGTATGCGATTTTGACACTCGCGACTCTCATTTGCTCGAAAATTTACAGAAACATAAAGGGTGTGTCACATCAAATTGCATCACGGAAAAAACGCTGTAGAAGTAAAATAAAAACTATTAAACAACTTTTGGCATTTTCTTTTTATTCATACTTCGAGCCCAAGCCCGTATGCTCGCACCTTCCTCTTTACCCCGTCCATAAGGTTCTGTACAACGTCAGGTTGTAGTTTTTTTTGAACAGAAATCCATTTTCTCTTGAAGTCCGCCTCCGATTTGACAACTTTTGGGTTCTTCCGGAGGGCCTGCTTCATAATCGCCCAATATTTCTCTATTGGGCGAAGCTCCGGCGCGTTGGGCGGGTTCATTTCCTTTGGCACGAAGGTGACCCCGTTGGCACTCCAACACGTCCTTTGAATAGTGGCACGAAGCGAGATCCGGCCAGAAGATAGGGCCCGACCATGCTGCTTCAATAGTGGTAGTAAGCGCTTCTGTAGGCACTCCTTAAGGTAAACCTGCCCGTTTACCGTGCCGGTCATCACGAAGGGGGCGCTCTGCTTTCCGCAAGAGCAGATCGCTTGCCACACCATGTACTTTTTGGCAAACTTGGATAGTTTCTGCTTGCGAATCTCCTCCGGGACGCTGAATTTGTCCTCTGCGGAGAAGAACAACAGGCCCGGCAGCTGACGAAAGTCCGCTTTGACGTAGGTTTCGTCGTCCATTACCAGGCAATGCGGCTTCGTCAGCATTTCAGTGTACAGCTTCCGGGCTCGCGTCTTCCCCACCATGTTTTGCCTTTCGTCGCGGTTAGGAGCCTTCTGAACCTTGTATGTACGCAGGCCCTCCCACTGCTTGGTCCGCTGGACGAATGAACTTGACAAATTCAGCTTATTGGCGACATCCCGGACCGAACTTCTCGGATCACGTCTAAACTGCTTAACTACGCGCTTGTGATCTTTTTCACTGACGGAGCATCCATTTTTGCCGTTCTTCACCTTCCGGTCGATGGTTAGGTTCTCGAAGTATCGTTTTAGTACTCTGCTGACCGTGGATTGGACGATTCCCAGCATCTTACTGATGTCCCGATGTGACAACTCCGGATTCTCGAAATGAGTGCACAGGATTAATTCACGACGCTCTTTTGCGTTCGACGACATTTTTCCAAATTTACGAAAAATTAACAGTGAAGCATGGCCAACGTGATCTATACACTCTTATCTGATTATAAGCGAAAGCTGAAGATATAATTCCTAAAAATTAAATTTCTACAGCGTTTTTTCCGTGATGCAATTTGATGTGACACACCCTTTATTAGGTTGGGGAAAAGGTAATCCATTATTTTCTCGGTAGCTGGCTTTAGTGATCGATATCTCGTGTAATACTGATCATACAATTTCAAGTTTATGCTCGTTGTAAAGGTGACATTTCGCCCTAAATTTTTTTTTCAGAATTAAATAAAACGTGTTTTCGAGAAAAATGAATTTTAATTTTTAAAATATTTTTTTTTCAAAAATTTGCTTGATCTTTTTAAATGAAAACATAAACAATGTCCTACGGTTCATTCTTAGACTAAACTTTCGTAGGTCTGATAGATTTTGTGTGATTTTTTTTTAAATTTTATGTTTAGAAATTATAAGATCTACAAAATGTTGGTTGATGAATGAAATTTAGGAAATAATATTTAATTATTTCCTAAATTTCATCCATCAACCAACATTTTGTAGATCTTAAGATTAAGTTTTTATCAAAAAATATCAAACAAATTTTTGAAAAAAAAATTCATTTTAAAAAAATATTTGTAAATTATAACATATTTTTCTCGAAAATATGTGGTTTTAAAATTCTGAAAAAAATAATATAAATAGCCCTTACATTTTCAAACAAAGTCACCCATACATCGGAAGATGGACACCTGGTTTTTCTCTTAATAATTTATTCAGGCTCTCTTTGAAAAATTGTTATTAAAGTAATTTTATGCAAAAATTATCGCGATTTACACGATTTACAAGTGCACTTCTTCCGATATATAAACGACGTATTGGAAAAAATCGACCTCAAAATTTCAAAAAGTTACCCTATACAAAATGTTTACCACATCGAAAAAACACTCTATGCCAAATTTCAGCTCAATCGGACTTATGGTAGAGTGGCGCAAAGCGGTCAAAGTTAGAGTTTTTTTGAAAATCGAAAATTCGCCCGAGGGGGGAGTAAAGTAAATTGAGGTTTTCTAAAAAAAATTGTTGATGCCAAATGTCTTAAAATGGCATGAAACTTCGGGATCTAGTGTCATTTCGAAATTTTTTATTGTCAAAAATCGGCATTCTGGGACTTTTTTTCGGAGTACGAAACGAAAGGTATGGTTTTGAGTGCCAATAAAAATAGTTATCTCGATGTTTCATTCGGAACTTGCTACGAAATGTTGATTTACACGATAATATACCTTATGCAAAATATTAGCTCATTCGGACTTCATTTACTGGTGTCACAAACGTCAAAATTAGATTTTGTTTGAAAACGGAAAATTCACCGGAATTGATGCCAGATGTCTCATTGCATGTCACGTCGAGATTTACAGTTATATAATTTTTTTTTGTCGAAAATCAATTTTTCAGGCAGAGGGCCAAAAAAATATTTTTTTTGACAAAAAAAAATTCGAGATAACTGTAAATCTCGACGATTAATGCAATTTTAAGACATTTGGCATCAAACTTTTTTTTTTGAAAACCTCGGTTTTCGGTGATTTCTAGTTTTTCAAAAAAAAACTCAAATTTTAACATTTGCGACACCAGTAAATGAAGTCCGAATGAGCTAATATTTTGCATAGGGTGTATTATCGTGCAAAACAACATTTCGTAGCAAGTTCTGAATGATAAATCGAGATAACTATTTTTATTGGTACCCAAAACCATACTTTTCGTTTCGTACTCCGTACTCCGAAAAAAAAAGTCCCAGAGTGCCGATTTTTGACTAAAAAAATATCGAGATGACACTAGATCTCGACGGTTCATGCAATTTTAAGACATTTGGCATCAACCAATTTTTTCGAAAACCCCGATTTACTTTACTCCCCCCTTGGGTTAATTTTTGATTTTCGAAAAACTCAAACTTTGACCGCTTTATGCCACTCTCCCTTGAAGTCCGATTGAGCTGAAATTTTGCATAGGATTTTTTTTCAAGGTGGTCAACATTTTTTATGGAGTAATTTAATAATGAAATTCGAGATGACCATTTTTATTGGCACCCTAAGGGACACGTATCTTTGATAAATTATCATTAAAAAGTAACTAGTAACAATTCTTACATAAATTATCGTGATTTACATGATTTACAAGTGCCCTTCTTCCGATGTATGGACGACTTGTTGGAAATTGTAAGGCCTATTCAAATATTTTTTTGGAGAATTTATAAAATATACGTTTTTTGAGGAAAATTAATTTTCTTTTTAAACTACTTTTTTCCAGCGAAATATTTCTAAAATCTTTTTTTGGTATTTTTTATGAAAAAAACAAATAATCAAACAAAAACTTTCCTACATTTCATCTTTTGATGAAAATTTTGTTGGTATTTTAGTTTCTGAGTTATAAATTTAAAAAAAATCATTTTTCGCCCTTTTCAAAAAGTAGTCTAATTTATTTTTTTGAAGATCTCAAGTATGTAGAGTTGCGTAAAATGACCCATGACACATGACACCCACAACGTTTCACTGTTGGTGCTGGTGGTGTTGGTGGAGATGGTGCTGCCAACTCCTAAGACGAGTTGGCATGAAATTCGTCTTATGCAAAAATGGTATCATTTCAAAGAATAAACTATAACACCAAAACGGGGTTTTAGATCGAAATGGTGTATTAGGAAAAGTTATACAGAGTTTTCCATTTCGGGCTTCCGAAAGTATACAGCCCTGCGCTGACAACCGTTTGACATAGCTGTCAACTAAAGCGTCATATCGTTAGTTGAATGTCTGCCATTTTACAATACGGATCGTTTTAGCATCGCACAACGTGTTAATTTTGTTAAATTATACTATAAAAATGTTGAAAAACCGGCAAATGTTTTTCGAGCATTACGGACGGATTTTGGTCGTCATGGACGGCCTACAGAGCACACAATCGTTAATGTAGTTCGTAAATTCGAACAAACTGGATCCGTAGCGGATATTGTGTGAGACCTGTGCATCATCGTAATGTGCGTTCGGCCGAAAATATTGCTACTGTTGCTGCCAGTGTGGAGGATGACCCGAATGTTTCGATTCCACGGCGTGCTCAGCAATTGGGCTTGTCAAACACATTGTGGCGAATTTTGCATTTGGACTTGCACCTACATCCATATAAAGTCCAACTGGTACAAAAATTAGAGCGTGGTGACCATGGAATGCGTCGGGCATACATCGATTGGGTGAACGAACAACAGCAACAAAATGCTGAAATTTCGCATTAAATTTTCTTCAGCGATGAGGCACATTTCGAGCTCGGTGGCTATGTGAACACCCAACATTTCCGTATATGAAATCCACACGTGAAATCCAACATTCCGCTCAGAAAATCCACACGTGATTGTTGAGAGGCCATTGCATCCGCCAAAAGTCACTGTTTGGTGCGCATTATGGTCTGGTGGAGTCATCGGACCGTATTTCTTTGAAAATGAGGACGGCGAGACGGTAACTGTGAATGGTGAGCACTATGGCCGCATGTTAGCCGATTTTTTTTTGCCACAAATTGAAGATATGGATACGGATGACATGTGGTTTCAGCAAGACGGCGCCACGTGCCACACAACACGACCGAACATAGCCATATTGCGAACGAAATTTGAGGGACGCATAATTTCGCGTTTTGGTGGTGCCAATTGGCCGTCCAGATCATGCGATTTGAACCCGCTAGACTTTTTTTTGTGGGGTTATGCGAAAGACCGTGTCTATGCCAACTCTCCGCAAACTCTTGAACATTTGAAAGACAACATTCGTGAAGTTATGACCGAGATACCGTCCCATATGTGCCGAAAAGTCATCGAAAATTACCTGTTCCGGATCAAGGTGTGCGAGGAAGCCCTAGGTGGACATTTGAATGATGTTGTATTTCACACATAACGGCATTAACCAAACTTTAATTTGAAATAAAAGTTTTATCGAAATTCGAATTCTAAGTGTGTTTTATTTCAATTTACTTTCGGAATTTAATGTTCGAAAACCCTGTATATTATAATTTGAGATTCCCAAAAAAGTACACACTGAAAAAAAATTGTGTTTTACCCACACATTTTTTAAGAATCTAATGTTTTTACACTATGAAGCCAATATTGTATCCAACAACTGGTTTCTGACTTGATTGAATTTTGAATAGCAAAAACTATGATATGTACCCACAAATTTCTCGGCCAAAGATTAAATATAGAAAATTGTTCAAATTACAAAAAAAAAAATGTTTTTATACGACATAAAAAAAAGAGTGGGGAATATTAAATATTCATAAAATTATAATGTTTCGAAACTAAAAATTCATTTTTTTCAAAAATATATTTTTTAAATTCTGAAAACATATGTATTGAATGCCCATACATTTACCAACAAGTCATTCATACATCAGAAGAAGGGTACTGCTACAGGGAAAAAGACACAATCTAACAATAACAATAAAATCCTAACAATAACTTCACTAGAAACACGTTACGAAAACATGTGAAACGCAAGGATTTACATACGATAATTTTACGAGTAAAACATTATTTTTCAGGAGTCTACATACAAAAATGTCATATATTCCAGAAACTATAAAAAATAGAATGATGACGTCTTCGACAAAACTTCACCTTGTCGAATACTCATATCGCTATTTTGATTAGGGATTAGTTGTAGTTTTTTCGAAGAAAACATGTAAAAGTTGTTGTTAGAAAAAAAAATTCCCTGTAAAAGTGCCCATCTTCCGATGTATGGACGACTTGTTGGAAATTGTAAAGGCTATTTATATTTTTTGTTGAGAATTTGAAAAAAAAATCCGTTTTGAGAAAATGAATTAAAATTTTAAATTTTTTTTTCAGTGTAATTAAAAATTATTTTTTCGCATTTTTTTAAAGTACACGCATTTTCATCCTTTGACGAGAATTTTGTGTAAAAAATTTAGATGTGATTTTTGATATATTCAATTTTTAAACTTTATTTTCCTGTTTTTTCGGTCAAAAATAAGTTTTTTTTCAGTGTGTACCTTCCAGAACCGTAAGATTATAATATATAACTTTGCTTGAAACACAATCTCGATCAAATAATCCGTTTTGGGCCTTTAATTGTTTATCTCTTTCTTCTTACTTAAAAAAGGCTTATCAAAAATTAGTCGTGATCGCATTGAAAAACTAATTCCGTAAAATGGCATGGTACATAGTGTCGAACAAGTTAGCAAAGTTTCAGTTAAATTAAAAATATATGAATTTAAAACGGTTTCGCGTTGATTGGTAGAATGCCTCAATTCCATTCGTGTCGAACTTCTGGGGTTTTTTAGATGATTTTCGACAACTCCTTCTGTGAGCAATCGAATTGATTGGATCACGTTAGCTACCGCACTGAATTGTGATATTTGCCAGTTCCTGCAAAAGTCGACCTATCTGGTCGTTAATACCTTGCTAGCATAGCTTTGTAACCACAATTGAGGATGACAATAAGGAAGTGTACCACGTCGAAATTGATTGCATAAAATCATTGAAATTTGTACAATAATGAACGCTATTCGATGTGTTCTTTGTGCAATTTCGCCAGGCTAGCTCAATCATGGAATACAATTCCGCTTGTTGCTTGCGCAGGCCTAATATCACACCAATAAAGTTTTTACAGCTCAATTAACACCTGATTCATTTCCATAGGCACCCAGAGAAATCAAGCGTGTGCATGAAATAAATCTTTCGAACTCATCTAATTCAATCTATTTCGATTCGAAATTTGCCTAACCAATTAGGAAATAATTTCCCCAAAAGTGTGTCGAAGGTATTCCTCTAATTTCTCTCTTCTATTTCCAGGTAAACTGTCCCGGTGGCTTATTTGTAGGCTAATTATCCAAACCTTGCGCTGCGAGCAGAATAATAGGAGTTGGTATTTTACGCCGTACAATTCGCACACAGTGCGGAACGAGAGAAACTTTGAAAAAGTACGGAAAACTAATCTGTGCAACTGTGAGGCAGATGATGGAAAGTCAGCGATTTTTGGTAACCGAGCAAGCGAAACTGCGGGGGCAAACTAATTTTCATTCGATCACACTAAGGTATGCGGCCACCAGCAGCAGCAGTAGCAGCAACTAGTTCGAGAGAGAAATCGCACATGACCGTGACTTATGCATTTTTGTACATTGTTGATGTGATGTGGTGGTTTGCCATGGTGGGTTATTTTGGAAAGTATCTTCCGGGAGGAAAACTTTCCATCGACGACTTCATTAAAATGTTTTTACCAATTTTTAATCCCCTCGTCATGGCATGGAAACGAACGTGCCACAAGTGGGGACCACTCTTCACGTGATGGATGGAAGCTGACAGGTTGACAGAGTGCGCGTTGAAAAGACGAGGACTTATCATCATCGGTGGGTAAACTCATTTCGGTCGAACCGACGGACGAACGGTCGTCAGGCGGTCAAAACTTTGCTCTGATTATGGGGGAGGGTGCGCAGCGATATAGGGACCGTATGGATTTCCAAACGTTGGGGTAAGTTAATTTTGAATCAGCAAAGAGCAGCAGCAGCAGAGCCGCTGGGTTTGTAGGGCGATTCTCGAATGTTTGTATATTCGGTGAAGAGTTTTTATCCCTTTTATGATGGGGATTAAGTGAATGCATGGTTGTTTGTGTTTCGCTCCAGCACAACAGATAATGGACGTCGTTGCCACTGGCTGTCGAGGAAATGAGATATGATCCGCAAACATGCCAAACATATCTGTAACAGGAAGAAGGACACAGATGTTGGATGGGATTTTAAAGCTATGTCTCAATTACTGTGTTATTGAAATAAAGTTTTTCACATTAAACGTCCTTTTTCTGTGATTCCGCCCGGAAAAAGCTAAAAGTTTGGATATTTATTTGCGAAGAAAAAGTGTTAGATCCTCTTCTTTATTTCACCTGGATAGGGGTGTTCTTAAAATTGAATTGAATTTTATTTTCTTGAATTGTTTGAAAAATCTTATATATGACTAGCTAACCCGGCAAACTTCTTCCCGCCCATTTACTTGATTAATTCTCGAGTAATGCAGAAATTTGTGTTTTATTTGTACGGCAGCCACCCCTAAGAGAGGGGGAAGGAGTATCTTAACACCATAGAAACATTTATTGCATCCTAAAACCTCCACATGTCAAATTTGGTTTCATTTGCTTGATTAATTCTCGAGTAATGCAGAAATTTGTGTTTCATTTGTATGGCAGCCCCCCCTTTGAGTGGGAGAAGGACTGTCTAACCATCATAGAAACATTTATTGCACCCTAAAACTTTCACATGCCAACTTTGGTTTCGTTTGATTGATTAATTTCCGAGTAATGCAAAAAATTGTGTTTCATTTGTATGGCAGCCCCCTCTAAGAGAGGGGGAAGGAGTATCTTATCACCATAGAAACATTTATTGCATCCTAAAACCTCCACATGCCAAATTTGGTTTCATTTGCTTGATTAATTCTCGAGTAATGCAGAAATTTGTGTTTCATTTGTATGGCAGCCCCCCCTTTGAGTGGGGGAAGGACTGTATAACCATCATAGAAACATTTATTGCACCCTAAAACTTTCACATGCCAACTTTGGTTTCGTTTGCTTGGTTAATTTCCGAGTAATGCAGAAATTTGTGTTTCATTTGTATGGCAGCCCCCCCTTTTGAGTGGGGGAAGGACTGTATAGCCATCATAGAAACATTTATTGCACCCTAAAACTTTCACATGCCAACTTTGGTTTCGTTTGCTTGGTTAATTTCCGAGTAATGCAGAAATTTGTGTTTTATTTGTATGGCAGCCCCCCATTAGAGAGGGGGGAGGGGTCTCAAAATATCACGAAAACCTTCCCCGGCCCCAAAAACCCCTACATACCAATTTTCATGTCGATCGGTTCAGTAGTTTCCGAGTCTATAAGAATCAGACAGACAGACAGACATCACTCCATTTTTATATATATAGATAGATGATGATAGTCCAGCCCCATCCCCTACAGAGGTTTGAGCAAGACGGGTTATCTAAAAGATAATTTATTTATTTTTTCTCAACATTTAAATCAGTTTAGCAAACACAAAAAACGCACTGATTTCATTTACAGATATAAGTTCAAAAAATGGGAATGACAAAAGACAAGCCAATACTCAGTCATGTCCGCCACAGAGCCGAGACGGTCCCGACGAAGCTTTTGCAGGCAAGTGGTCCACCAGAGCACAAAACCAACCGCCAGCCTTGTTTTGGATTGAATATGAATATTCTCATTCAGAGAAATCGAGAAAATTTCCTTTACGAAAAAATCCTAGACCGGCACTTAAGAAACTTTCAATTCCATATCCTTAATATCTGTGTCACGAGCGCGATGCTCAAACTTTTGTAGATTACTTTTATTTTTTTCTACTAATACAACTATAAAAACGACAAAATAAAAATAGTCCACATCACCAAGATCATGACAGACATAATAGAGATCAATACAAATAAAAAAAAAAGATAATTTAAAAAATTTAGATAGTACATAATATAATCCGTTCAAAAAAAAATCATAAGGTTAATTGAAACTATTGAAACGAACTACAAAAAAATTAAATATCCGTTCGTATAGAACTTCGTCAGTAAAAATCTTCGTCATAAAAATTAAAAAAAAACATTCGGTTAATGAAACACAGCTTTCATGTGTGGAATACAGTGCCTCTCAAATTCTGTAAGTGTTGTTGCGCATTGAATATGTCTTGGCATCGAGTTGAAAGCTTTCATTCATTTGAAGTACAACAAATATTGTGAAGCACATCACTTTACATCCATTTCGGAAGAATGTCGGTAGTGAGAATAAAACTCGTGACCTTTAGAGGTCACGTGAGAGGTACGGATGTACTAAATCTATACTGATTGACTTATCCATCTGAAAAATATGAATGGTTATGTCTAGAACACGATCGAGTTTTTTAGATAGGGCTACAACATTATTTTATACAATCCGCTCATTTATCACTTCGGTATAATTTTAGAATAATATTTTTTCTTTGAATAATTAATTTGAATAATAAGTTGAAGATAATTTATTAATTATTCTTTGTGTTCCTCGCGATAATAATGCACAACTGGTGATGCACCGAGCATGCTTCGCATTTTGGTATTATGTCTATACAGGGAAACTTCGATATAACGTACCCTCGATATAACGTACACCTTTTCAAAGTGTAAGGGAAAATTTTGTTCAATATTTTTTTTCTGATAGAACAATGAATTATCTGTATTGTGATGCTAAAACATGTTTTGTACCTTCAATCAATCTCGAAATACAGCTGGTTTTGTGATTCCAGATTCTAAATGAATCAAGCTTTAATCAACAGTACGAAGGGAAACATCATGAGAAAGGCTGGCTTCGTCTTCTGATTGAAGTTATTCATTAACTTGACTAAAACAGCAACACAATAATGTATTATAGACTACGTTTGTGAATACTTTATTATGCTTCGATATACAGGTTGCACTCGATTATATAGAGACTCGATTATATGTGATTCGATTATATAGAATTTGGACTCGATTGTATACAGTATGAAAACAATCTTTTTTTTTTACATTTCAAATATGACTTGTTTCAAGAAAAAATGTAATCTTTGAATTTAACTGGCTATTATATGAACAGTGAGGTAAAAATTGTGATTTATGAAGATTTTGCTTGCATTTTCACCAGGAATTGTTTATATCGATATTGCAGCGAAGTTAAGAATGACAGAAGTTGGGTGTCAAAGAACAAACTGTAGAGTGGTTTGAGAAATTTAATTTCATTAAAAGAAACAATCAAGTTCAATATGAATTTTTGGGATAAAATTTATAATCACAAATTAAATATTACTAACATTGAAATTTTCACTTGCAAAACAGTTATTCAAATCTGTTAATTAGATGTTCCACTACTATATCCTGTGCTAAATTCTCTCATCTTTTAAATGAAGGCAACAGAATTAGCTTACGCAGCGTACTTTTTAGTGTAGAACCAGTTTAAGGCAATAGAGTCCGAAACAAAAAAAAATTCTATAACTCTGTCATTGTTAAAATTCGAACAAGGATTTTTTTCATCAAATATGATCACCTATCACCTTCTGAGAGATTCTAAAAAAAAATTTTTTTTTTGTCATATGAGAAAGGTATTTTCTGACTTTAAGGGGATGAATCAAAAATTAAATTCTTCTTTTATTTTCAATAAATGAAAAATATATGCATAAAAACGAATAAACATTTTTTTTGACTCGATTACATACAGGATTCGATTATATACAGTGAAAAGAAGACTGTATATAATCGAGTCCACGCTGTACTAATTAATTGAAAATGAAAATGCTCCGCTTCTACGCTTTGTTCGTGCGAATGAGTCGCTATCGGGCGGAGCCTAAATTTCAGTATTTCCTCTATCCTCATTGTCCGCTCACATATGGCAGTGTTTTTCTCTACGTTTGCATTACGAGCGACTGATTTACGTATGACTGATTCTTAGACTAAAAGCTTGTAAATTATAGCATATTAAACCGTTGGCAATAAAAATATATAGGCAAACCTGTTTTTGTGCGGTCCGTTTCCCCGTGATTCCTCGTTTGTACGACTCTTTTTGTGCGATTTTATGATGACATCGGGTCTTGAATCACACAAACTAATCGCACAAATAATAACATCGCCCCTAAACAGTCACACAAATGAGAAATCGCACAAAAAGCAACCGCACAAAAACAGGTTTTCCTGTAGTAGTTATTAACCCTAACTGAAAGTCGAAATTATACGTTAAAAAGTGAATGTTTTTCGGAATGCTTCGTTTTGAGGAACTCTACACAGTTTGCTATAATAGTGTTTCAATGAAAAAAGGAGCCATCGAAAAAAAAATGTTCTGATTTGGCTCAAACCACCATGAGACATGTACTTTTTTTTATATCGTAATAACTCGTATTCGTTACTCGTACTTGTTACAACAATATTCTTAGGATGGTTGATTGTTCGCAAACATCGAAAACCCAATTTTAATTGTGGGATACCGTTCGTTAAAAATAACTTTTGGGAACAATTGCTTTTGAATTAAATTCTCTTTTCATACTCTAAGAGATTAAAAAAGAAAAAAAGAAAGTCGCAAAAATATAGAAATATATTGAAAACAGTATTTCCTCTCTCGTTGCCTCACCGATATTATCCTTGACCCGGGACTCAGGTGGTAGGTTGTAATCGCTTTTATTCGTCTTCTCCGAGAAACACAAACACAATTGTGTATGTCATAAGGTCTAAATTATCATCTACATCAACCTTATTTCTGTCTGGGTGTCTGAGTAATTTAATATAACGAATTATTGCACACAATTCCGTGTTGCATACAACATTCACGGGAACTGAAGCCGAAATAAAGCTTGCATCATATAGAATTTGGCGTCGCATTCGCACCCAAAACATACTTTGTTCTCATAAAATAATAGATCTGTATTTTTTTTTCATTAGGGTGTCCATTTCCATTTTAGGGTGGTCAAAAATCAACTTTCGAACTACTGGACGGATTCAGACGATCGATAAGAAATATTTTTAAGCTGAGTTGAAATTGTGTATATAGGATGAGATACTCTTCGTTATGGACAAATTTCATGCCAACTCGATTGGTCATTGGCAGCAACATCTCAGATTGCAGTGAAACGTTGTGGGTGTAAAGATATTGGTCATTTAAGCAACCTTGCATACTTAAAATCTTCGAAAAAGGATAAGACTACTTTTAGAAAAAGTTCATTTTTTTCACAATAACTCAAAAACTATAGTATTCACAAAATTCTGGTCAAAGGATGAAAAAAATAAAGCTTATTTCAGGACATGACATGTGACTACCGCTTTTTTCGATAACGTGTTTAAAACGGTGAACAAAATTCTTCATACACAACTCTAACATTACGACCTCTATGCTATTGAAAATCCGAGTTATTTCTTCTTTAAGTTCTTCCAAATTTTGTGGCTTATTAACATAGCAACGGTCCTTCACGTACCCTCAGAGAAAGTATTCGAAATGAAACACAAATTTCTGCATAACTCAACAACTAAGCAAGCAAAGGGGTAAGGGTAAAACTCGAGAAACATGTATACCATGTAAGGGAGAAGCATGTTATTTGCAAGTGATTGAAAAATTTTGAACGAGAATTGGATTTGAAAATAATTTGATATTATACTGACGAGTTCTGATAGAAGTACTAGGAAATTTATAGAAATTATTTATGTTTTCATTTAAAAATATCAACCTAATGTTTGAAACAAAATTTCTTTGAAAAAAAAATATTTTGAAAATTAAAATTCATTTTTCTCAAAAAAATGTTTTTTTTTTAATTATGAAAAAAAAGATATTACGCAATTACACAAAATTACAATTACAAACAAGTCACCCATACATCGGAAGATGGGTACTTCTACAGGGAAAGAATTTTTCCAACAACTTATTCAGGTTTTTTTTAAAAAATTACTATCAATGTTTAACTCGTAACATTTTTATGTATAAACTAGCTGACCCGGCAAACTTCGTCCCGCCCAAAATCTGTTTTTTGTTATTAATACCTTTAAACATTCACGTTTTTTTTACTATGAGCAAGTTCATGGGTCCAATCGCAGAACTGTTCATTGATTGATCTTTTAATCGACCCCGTTGAATTTACCTTTTACTATGAAATTCCTAGTATTTCCAACAAAACTCATCATTATAATATCAGATTATTTTCAGACACAATTCTCGTTCAAGATTTTTCAACCACTTGCAGATAACATGTTTCTCCGTTACATGGAATAAATGTTTTATACAGGAAATGTGATAGAATAAAGACAGCTCTAAATCGGGCTTCCTCGAGTTCTGCTTTTATCAACACATTCGGCGATACTTTTTTATTGGTATAGATAGAAGAAGATATAGGAGTGGGTTTCATCACATTAAAATCCATTTCCAGTTTCGAACAAAGATCAATTTCGTTAGCGCAAACATCAAATGGACTAACAGCACTTGTCATTATGTAATTGTAGAACATATGGGAATTTAATTTTCCGAATTTTCCCTTTTTCCTTGAGAGTTTTCCGAAAATTTTCAATTGTCATGTTTGGAGGAGTGTCATACCATAATAGAAACATTTCTCATACCCAAAAACCCTCACATCCCAAATTGTGCTTGATTAGTTCTCGAGTTATGCTGAAGTTTGTGTTTCGTTTGTATGGTGGCCCCCCTTAGAGAGGGGGGAGGAGTGTATTCACCATAGAAAAGTTTCGTGCCCCGTAAAACCTTCACATGTCAAATTTGGCTCCATTTGCTTGAATAGTTTTCGAGTTATGCAGAAATTTGTATTTCATTTGTTAACAGCCCCCCCTTAGAGGGGGGGATGGAGAGTTCAACCACCATAGAAACATTTAGTGCACCCTAATACCTCCACATGCTAAATTTGGTTTCGTTTGCTTGATTAATTCTTGAGTAATTCAGAAATTTGTATTTCATTTGTATGACAGCCCCCCCATGCCCCCCCCCATTTGAGAGGGGGATGGAGAGTCTAAACATCATAGAAACACTTATTGCACCCTGAAACCTTCACATGCAAAATTTGGTTTCATTTTCTTGATTAGTTCTTGAGTTATGCTGAAATTTGTGTTCATTTCTATGGCAGTCCCCTCTTAGAGAGGGGGATGGAGAGTCTAACCATCATAGAAACATTTATTGCACCTTAAAACCTCCACATGCCAAATTTGGTTTCATTTGCTTGAATAATTCTAGAGTAATGCAGAAATTTGTGTTTCATTTGTATGGCAACCCCCCCTCTTGGAGAGGGGGGTGGAGAGTCTATCCACCATAGAATCATCTATTGCACCCTAAAACCTCCATAGGTCAAATTTCGTTTCATTTGCTGTATTAATTCCCGAGTAATGTATAAACCCCCCACCCCCTTAGAGAGGGGGGAGGGGTCTCAAACTATCACGAAAACCTTCCCCGGCCCAAAAAATCCATACATATCAATTTTCATGTTGATCGGTTCAGTAGTTTCCGAGTCCATGAGAATCAGACAGACAGACAGACAGAAATCCATTTATATATATATAGATTATCGCGATTTACATCTTCTGTAAACTTTTTTTCTATTTAGAAACATGTTGAGAAAATGTCGAACGTGAGAATTTACATACAAAAATGTTATGAATAAAACATTATTTTTCCAGGAGTCTCCATACAAAAATGCCATGTATTCCAGAAACGATAAAGGATAGAAAGGCGATGTCTTCAACAAAAGTTCATATTTTAATAAGATCTAAAACTTTGTCGAAAACACCTCTACCGTTGTAGTTGTAATTTTTTCAAATAAAACATGAAAAAGGTTTTGTAAAAAAACCTTTTCCCTGTAAAAGTGTCCACCTTACGATGTGTGGCTGACTTATTGGAAATTGTAAAGACTATTTATATATATTTTTTGAATATAAAAAAAACCATTTTTGAGAAAAAACAATTTCAATAAAAAAAATCAGTGTGATTTTTTAATTTTCCTACATTTTCTCTTTCAAATTTTGTAGATATTATAGTTTTTGAATAATCATTTTTTGTAAAAAATAAAGAAAAAAGTTTTGGACCGTTCAAAAAGTACTCTAATTTTTTCGAAGATTTCAATTATGCAAAGTTGCTTAAATGTCCAATGTCTTTACACTCACAATGTTTCACTGCTATCTGAGATGGTGTTGCCAACTCCTAAGACGAGTTGGATTTCATCGTCTATGACTGCATTTTCAACATTTATTATTTTGGTCGGGCGAGGAACATGAAAAAACTAAAATGGGGGTGTTGCATAACTGTAGAACCAGATCCAAATTTAGTATTCCTTGTAAAAAAATAACATTTATATCGCATGGACTATAGCAATACTACAATGTGTAGTAACTCCATTTTTTAAATTAATTCAAAAAAGCTATTCGCCATGCCTTCAACTAAGCTTTTAGCATATTGTAAATTGTATTTGTATTTTTGCAATATGGCTTCCATTCATTTTGGTGGATTTTCTTTTCATAGAATATGGGGTCCGTTCCAATATTAATACTTGTGCTCAATAAATCAGGGTCAATTACGTTTCATCCAGTTTGCTGTTGTCACCAGTGCTCTGGAACATCTCGCGCTATTTACCACCTGGCGAGATTCAATGCCAACAAATTTAATTCCAGCTAATTTCTCCGCAATAACGATCGGAAAAGCATTTTACGCTCAAGTTCAAGTGTTGCCCAATCGAACGAACCGCCGGCCGGAGCAAGCAGGCACATTGTGCTTATCCGTTTAGGCGTAAATTGGATTGCATCTCGTCTCGCGAGCGGCAGTAAATGCTAAATGGCTATCACTCCCTTACTACTTCTATTGAATCTTTCCGAGAGGAAAAGCGAAATAATTGAAATTTATTGGATCATGCCGGGGCGGAAAGTGCTGCTTATGCTGTCGTCGTCGCTTGTTCCCCGTACATCCCGTCGCGCGGACCGCCGGACAATTTGCCTCTCTTTTACTTGACGATAAGAAGGTTCGTCCTGCTACTCGCCACGTTGCTTTGACGCCAAACGATAAAATTTAATTAAATAAGGGGCTCGATTCCGCTGGTTGAAATATGATCGTCTTGCACTCTAGCTGCTTCTTCTGGGACTCCATTAAGGGCGATAGAATTGAAAATAAATCAACCGAGAGAACAATGCGATAACGATGCTGCACCATGTGCTTCGAACTGTTGCGACGCAATGGGAGAAAATTTGAAGAAAAATCAATTTTTGCTCAGCGCGGCTGGAAGGATGGATAGTACACGCGAGCAGCGAGAGAGAGGGCGTTTGCCTCAAGAATGTATTTCCGTCTCCGTTCCTGTCTGCGCAAAGGCACCGCGAGGAACAGCAAAATCGCTTCAGACAACAAAGACACGACGGTAGTTGTGGGTGGTTGTGCCACGCCATGGACTGAGACGACGTTGGGAATACAAAATAATGTATGTTCCGGGGTTTTAAATACTAGTTAGACGATTGCAGTGGTTGTTGAGTCATTAACACTTCCTAACTGCTGCGAAAAGTTCTAGTAAAAGACAGAATGGATTTAATGTTATCTATTCTTCAATTTCATAAACCGTGCCGCAATAGGAATAGAACAATAAATTTCAACGATCAATTTTTAATTGTGATTTGATTTAACATTCATTCAAGCGTTCAGCGAGAACGAACCAAATTAGTGCCAACCATAACAGCACATATGGCGTGAGTGCGCTTCCGAGAAGCAATCATTTTCGTTTTAACAACTTGGCCACTTGGCGGATGGTCCGATGTTCTACTTTTCGGGAAAGCCGTGATATAGCAAAAACACCAGCAACAAAATTTAATTGCTGTATAACGCTTGCACAATCATCCATCATGTTTGCCGAACAGTGAGCATGACTGGTGACAACCCATGACACTATGTTGTCACCGTGCTGCAATACATGATTCCAGTCTCCATGTTCCGGAATGTAATAGCGTTTAATGAGGGGAGAATGCATTTTCTCTTGTTTCTTCTGGGATTATTTATAGAATTTCGTCATTTATTATAAATGAAGAGTGTCAGAAAACATACGACAGCTAACACCATCTTCTCCCATACTAGATTGAAATCAGTGGACTTGATTGAAAGGTAAAATCTTCGTTCAACACCTCATTTCTTCACCTTGGGTGCGTGGGCGTTGACGAAGGTAGCCGTTGGGAGGAGTGTGGCCTCCCAATTCTAGCTAACGGAGCACGGACAGACGGAACAAATATAAACCTATAAATTATAGCACCCGCGTTGCGCAGAATTAATGGTTACGCGGGACTGCTAAGTGCCTGCAGGAAACATTTGCTGCCGACCGCCATAACTTCGGCCAGCAATCATTCCATCAATAGCAGTCATAATAAATCAATTCTATTCTGTGTGAGGGACGCCGGATATGGTGCGGCGCGGTGCTAGTAGCGCGTATTCCGCGAGATGAACTATGAACGCAAACACATACTTTTCAGAGCTCTCATAACGTGTGAAGAAAATCACGGCATAGTATATTCGAACATAAAACCTGTGTTCAAGATCATAGTCAACGTGAAACGAAAAAAACAGCATCAACACGTTCCATTTTTCGTTTGGCGTCTGCCGCCGTTTCTAACGAGCTAGTTACTCAATTAGTCCATCGTCATAATTGGATAATTCCATTTAATGCCCCTGCATTATTGGAGTAGACAGTCGACCAACAAAGCCCATGCCGGATCAATCGTGGGCCAACAAACACACTCCAGAGCAAAATAGAGTACCCGGGTGGGGCGGACCGATTCCACCGGAAGAATTTATAATTCACGCCACAGGCGTTCGTATCCATCCAGCATGCCTGCTTGCTTGCTTGCTGTGCAGGGAACGCCTGCAAAGTGTTATATTATATTAAAAATTCATTCCAGAGAGAAAACATAATATCCTCGCGCTGATACAGACACATACGGCATCCTCGGTGGGGTTGCACGTGTGAGCCGCGAGTTTAGGATGCATAATCCTTCGGGTAAACAACATCTTCGTTGTGTGGTGGAGTCAGTTGTGCCCTTCGACGTATGTTTAACTCTCGGCGACTAACGACTGGTACAAGAACTATGATAGCATTGCGAATATTACAACAAAAAGATACATAATAGTCAGAACAAAGCTTGTATTGAAACAAAATTGAACGAATAACATTATTTTTTTAAATTTATATTATTGAATAATTCCACGCCAGATGCCCAATCTGCCAGACTCGATCATTTTTAATTTGGATTTTCACATTGTCGATACAAGAGACTACGTAAATTTCGAAAGAGAATAAATCAATATGCATATTAATTTTCCAAAAGGCTCAGAAATGTCAATGCTTATAATACTTGCAGAATGAAGACATTTGATGATGATGATGATCCACCTCATACCCCTACATAGATTTGAACTGGCCGATTTATCTAATAGATAATATTTATGTTTAACCAAATCAAGAGAACAGTATTATAAAACCAAAATCAAAGCGAACTGATTCTGTTGCAGGCATGAATTTCTATTAATCGAACATTATAAATAGGCAAAAACTGTAAAAGAAAAGTTGATGGGTCTAGGCCTAGTTCACAATCTGTAATTTTTTCTCTTTTGATACATCAAATGGAAGCCGTGAAAAAAACAGTTTCCTGTATGAACTTGTATCCTTTAAAAAGTTGGATGAAATTACGTGGTAGAATCCGGAGCCACATTCTGTTAAAAATGTACACAAAAATGCAATTAAAACCATTACTACCCTTTCCTTCTGTTTATTCAATTATTCAGAAGAAGACAAGAAGTCATCCTTTATCATTTTTAAACACAAGTCTAAATAGTTAACAAAATAAATAGAAACCAAGTCAAATGAATCAACGCCTACAGAAATATATTATAGATAAAAATAATATTTTCCACGTTGTCCGGAACATTCTTTGTAGGGGGTTGTTATAACTTTATAGCCAGGTGATATGTATCAAGTATCCCATGGCCATTAGTGCTCTGTTGGAAAGTTCGTGTAGCTGCTGTAACGAACTGATCTCATGGGGTGCTAAGTTCTGCTTATCTATAGGAAAAGGAAAGGTGAGTGACAAGTGCATTCGAGGCTTCTAAGGAAGACATATATGGGGAACTAAATATTAAGATCACGACTACTCACGCTATCATATCTGATAAGCGTTAGTATACCCTTTCGAACTTCTAAATCAGCATAATCAAAATCATTAATGGCATTTTCACATAATCAAATAACATGCTCGATATTATGGCATCCCGGACCACAATAACATGAATTGTTTGTAGCAATACCTACACGATGAAGACATGAATCGAGCCCGAATTGTTTGAACTTTGGGGATAATAGAGTAGAACAATCCATTGATTTTGCCAACTTATAAATGCCTGTTCATCCGAAAAATTAGGAATAACTCGTGATACCCACTCACAATGTGAGTTTACGCCCGTATGTAGGCAACAAAATTGCACGCTGCATTGTGGGGTAAAACGAGTGGCTAGTAAAAACGAAATAACATAGTCATTTTAATCGTCAAATTGTTTACTTTTTTACTACATTCTCATTCTCTCATGTTTACAACAAAACAAAAGTTGGATAAATTTCCTGTCTTATGGTATACAACATAACATATATCAAAATGACAATTTTGCGTAATATGTGTTTGAAAACTCTTAATGTTACATTTTTCCTAGAGTGACCCGCCTATATAGAAATCAAAGACATAGTCCTATGTCAAAAACAATGGTCCTATCCGTATCGACATTAACATAATAATAATCTCAACATCAGGCCCAAAGTTTTCACAAAAAAATTCTGAAATACCAACTTTTAGTGCATTTTTCCAACACTAAAAAATTCTAAATGGTATATCGATGTGATTATAATGTCTTTTTAAATTATAATGAACATCGTAATAAATATTCTAAAAACATGTTTTCTCGAAACATTTCAAATTTATTTTGATTATCTCAAATATTATATATTTTTTCAAATGTAGCTCGAAATCTCGTATTCTATAGGAAAATCTAGGGACAAATTGTATGGTTGGAAGGTTTTGCGGAAACATATACACTGAATGTAAAAATAATATTGAGAAAAAATACTTTAAATCAGGAATTACAAAAATTGTAAGGGGTTGTGTCTAGGACACGACCACATATTTTCGACGTAGAACTACGCAATTTTATTATGCAATCCACTTGTTTATCAATTCGAATATTATTCTAGAATGCATCGAAATTTTTGTAATAGATTATGTTATTCGTTACAAATAAATTTGAGGAACGTCCGTTTATGTTTGATATGATGCCTAGGACTATCAAAATATGTGAACGGAAGAATTGTCAAACGATCATTGTATTTTACATTTTCCTCTGAAATTATTGCACATCTCATGCTTACGTAGCTCTCGAACCGCGAAAGTTCATTCACCTCTAGTATCTGAATTGACGATTTCCCCGGGCTTCTCAGTTTAAAAGTACGTTTTAGGAAAACATATTCCGGTCTGCACAACGACAAACGAGTACAAAAGTACTCAACACCAAAAAATACCCCGACTTGCATGTATTTGCAAGGCGGATCCCCCAGGCACATTAATTTTGAAGTCCGTGTTAGAGAAACACAGCTCAGTGGGAAAAATACCCCCAACTTGCATGTTTTGACAAAGCGGATTCCCCCAGGCACATTGATTTTGAAGTCCGTGTTAGGAAAACACAGCTGGGTGGGAACAAAAATATCCCCGACTTGCATGTATATTTGCAGAGTGGATTTCCACAGGTACATCGATTTTGAAATCTGTGATGGGGAAACCGTAAATCCGGCCAATCGAAACTTGGCAGTTAGGGCGCTTGACATTTTACAGTTATTTAATTGTTCATCTCATGAAAAATAATATTTTATTAATTGTGATAGACTCGTAGAAATATTTCCTATCCAATTGATGCAAACATCTTTCCGGTCTGTTAAGAAATGTTCGAGTTATAAGCATTCGAAATACAGGTAGGGTTAGCACACGAATCGGCAGAACAAATGTATGGTAAAAAAGGAAGTTATTCCAGTTTTCATGAATTTAGCCGTTTAGAGATTAGCGAATTGTAATGTATAGCATATCAAACAGATCTTAGAGAATTTCCGATTCGATTGGTATGCAAATCATGAGAATTCGTTCACAGTGAAAATAGTTATTAACGTTAACTTTATTTCATAAAAACGTGACCTGTTTTCTGATTTGGCACCCTTCCTGAAAGACGTAGTTCTACGTCAAAAAATCACCTAGGTAACGTATTTCACCAGTATATTGCTGTAAATCAACATATTAAATGCATAGCTGTTGCAAATCTGTGTATATAGTTCTATTCAAATGATTCTTGCCAATAATCAGCATTCTGATTGCAGAACTGCAACTGCGTTAAATCTGCAGTTAGTACTAGAGTAGCTCTTTTTTCAAACATTAAGCAATTTAATGTGCAAATCAAAAAACCAAGCTCCCAGATCTTCTGGTAGTGATTCAGTATGATCAGTGCGACAGTTTTGGTTCTTCATTTATTGGTTAACGTCGATGCTTTTGGGCGATCGCTTCGACTAAACTAAACGTAGTTGTCTCTCAAGTATCAGGACCGTAAACACTATTCACATTTTTAGGCCTGGTTTGCGTTTTCTACGTTATCGAGACAATATTGTATAGTATAACATGGTTATATGTGTGGAGGCGATCTGGCGTAGTGGTAACATCCATACCTCTCACGCAGAGATCACGAGTTCAATTCTCACTTCCGACATTCTTCCAAAAATGAAAGTAAAAGTGACGAACCAGCCGAAATGTGTTGAAACTCACTATAATAAAGACAAAAAAATAACATGCTTATTTTCTTAATCAGTTTTGTTTGAGCGTACAACAATGATAGGCACCAGATCTTTGACGTGAGCTCGAACAATTCAATCACTGAGCTATCTGAAAGCTTCTTGTTAACAGTATGAGTACAGCTAAAGGTAAAAATTAAACTCCGGCATAACTCTGCTGAAATCTTTTTGACGTGGGATAAGGCCTCTCAGTAAGGGTGTCAAATCAGGAAACATGTGACGTTTTTAGGGTCGATGGTTGTAAATTAGTGGCGTTGTCGCACACTGCGAATCGATTTTGTTTGCAACTTCAAATCTAAGGTTAAGGTTAGATAAAATGATACACCGCGACGTTTATCATGCCATGTTCAACTGCGAAAAAGACTGCCATGGTAGTTGTTTTAGCTATGATGCAAAGAAGGAAAGGACATTGACGATGCATATTCAGGGCTCGACGATTTCGAAACTAAAAGATGACAGTGTCGTTTTTATTTGTTCTCTTCTCTTCAGTCAGTGTCATTTTCGATTGAGTGTATTATCTACGCACATTGTCGTTTCTTTTGAATTTGGAAAGCAGACGCTTTCAATTAATAGCTTCATGTTTTTTGGGTGCCATAGAGTACGGGCTGCGTACGATCTACTACAACAAAAGCTGCTAGTGATAACTGGCAGGCGACGTTCTTCATTCAGATAATCTTCTCCGGAAATTATTGTTCACTTATATCACATTCATTGATAATTGTAATGATAGGTTAGATATTGATGAACTAAAATTTTATTTTGATGTCGGAGATTAAATATTATGTAAATAATTTTAACTAATCATACAAACGACAAATAAACGTATTAAAAAAAATGATGTTGACAGAGAAACTGCTCGAAGAAACAAAAACACATTTTCAATTGAAAGCGAAGGTTGATGGTTTCATCGTCGCTTGACGATTTTCAATTGGCCTTTTCAAGCCCTGCTCAGTGCGGTGCGTGAATCAACATAAGGAAACAAAATACAACATGTTCTCGAGAGAACAATAATAAATTATAATCACAAAACCATCTTCAACTGCTTCTAGAAAACCACCCAAACCATTGACCTTTTCCAGGGCCACCAAACTCTATTTCAACATTGCGATTTTGTTCTGGACTTCGACCCAAACCATATCCTACTCTTCCATTGAAGATAATCAATACGTCTAACTATGATTACTTTCAATAGGAAGGTATATGGCGTCAGATTGTTTTAAAAATTGTAACATGTAACGAAATTGTGAGAAAATTCGAACGGTTTTAACTGGAACTTCCAGATCGCAAATATGTTCGCATCAATCGTTTGGATTCTACACATCTATCACAGTGAAGAAAACTATAATCTTGCTTAAACAAACCATTGAATAATTGAAAAATGGCAATGCTTACCTAACGGAAATCTTACGTTCTGATTGGTCCAATCTATGCTCCACAAACTATGCCGACCAAAAGGAGCTAGTGATGTAGTGGCGAGGTACACTATGAAAACATTCGTAACTAACCATCGTACATAATTCTATCCAAAGGATAGAACTTCTTTTCATTCTTTCAGCGAAAAAAATACTGCCTTTCCTGCGGCAAATCGCCAATTTTTTTCTTGCCACAAAGCTGAACGAACGTGCAAACTATTGGCAGAAGAATGCATTCTCAGAATATGCAAAGAGCATGTTCATGTTGCGTAAACGTGCAGAAGCAATGAAGCAAAGCAGAAGAAAAAAATTGCAACGTAAAATCCACCTTTGCTCCCGGTAGAAAAAAAAACAAATTTCATTGGTGATTCTTATTTTAGTCTCGCATCTTATCTCGAGCAGGCAACGTTCATGAACAAAAGTTTTTCTCTACGTGAAATCACATATTGTATTGTACATGAAAGATGTCACACTGCAGTGCAATTTTGATATTTAGCCTGCACAAAATCACAAAATGGCAATTTTTTTTCATGCAACTCCCGCATTAGGGTGCCAATGAAAATGGTCATCTCCAATTTCCAAAAGTTACCTCATAAAAAATGCTCATCGCCTTGAAGAAACACCTTATGCAGAATATCAGCTCAATCGGACTCAAAGGAGAGAGGCGCAAAGCGGTCAAAGTTTGAGTTTTTTGACATTCAAAAAATCGTCCAAGGGGGGGAGCAAAGGAAATCGGGGTTTTCGAAAAAAAAAATTGATACCAAATGTCTTGAAATTGCATGAAACGTCGAGATCTACTGTCATCTCGAATTTTTTTTTGTCAAAAATCGACACTCTGGGGCTTGGTCGTTTTTTTTGGAATACGAGGCAAAACGTATGGTTTTGGGTGCGAATAAAAATAGTTATCTCGATTTTACATACGAAAATTACTGGATAATGTTGATTTGCACGATAATATACCCAATGCAAAGTATTAGCTCAATTGGACCTCATTTACTAGTGTCGCAGACGTTAAAATTTTAGTTTTTTGAAAACCAAAAAATCATCGATTGAATCTCAATCTCAATCTCAAATTTTGCATAACACCGTATTTGCTTTTTGATCATTTGTTCTCAAATTTGGTACATACCTTTATGTTGTCATTAATCAAAAATCCCATTTGGCCGCCGCTATAAAATCGCTGATTTCATATTTCCTCACCAAAAAAATACAGATTGGGACATGTGTATAAATGAATGGACTCGACATGGTGAAGAAACTACATTACGAACAACATAAATCCAAGAATGGTCGACTTTTGCAACCCCTCAATATCGGTATGAAATGAAATTATTTGACTAATAGAATACAGACATCATGAAGGATATTTCGAAAAAATGGTCAAATAAGAAATCAAAATTCAACAAAATGTGGAATAGTTTCGTGGTAGAGAAATATACAGGAAAAAAAAATACAATAACATTCTAAGTTAAACGGTTTCATTGTTGTTAAACATAATAATACTACAGATAATGTACTAAAAGCTAAAAAATAATTAGACAAGGAGCAGTTAGCAGTTATATCACCCCCTTTCTTCATTAATCTAAACTAATAATAAAATCGTGAGGTACTTTCTTATCTTAATAAATAGAGGTAAACATATTCCGACAATGTTATAGCCCCAGTTATTTAAGAAAACTTTTTAGAACAAAGGTTTTTTTCTATCTCTTGAAATAACCGATATAGTGTTTTTTTTCTAAGTTACGTTAGGGTCACCATGAAAAAAACGTTTTTACTTCTTACTTTTATACTTCAAATTTTAAATGCAAACTGTCTTCAAGATACTTTTAGAGCTTACCAAGACAAATATTTTGCGGTGCAGAACTTGTCAATGACTCAATTCTACTCAAAGTTATTGATATTTCTTTAAAATACGTCCTCTTCATTCGCTTGTCTTTCATTTTGGGGCGAACATAAAAAATGTTTGTTGACGGCATTTGAAAGAACATATGTGATATAATGTGAGATTCCCATGATTATGTTATTTTTTGTATTTGAGTAAACTAAAATTGAAATCATGAGTTTTTAGGTAAAACCCCAAACTCATCAATAACTTTGAGTAGGATTAAGATATTGACAAGTTCTGCATCCCAAAATGTTGGTCATGATAAGCTCTAAAAGTGTTCTGAAGACAGTTTTCATCTGAAATTTAAAATATAAAAATTAGGGCATAAAAACCGTTTTTTTTCATGGTGACCCTAACGTAACTTAGAAAAAAAGCTCTATACCGGTTATTTCAAGAGATCGAAAAAAACTTTGTTCTACAAATTTGCTTAAAATAACTGGGGCTAAAACATTGTCGAACCATATTTACCTCTATCTATAAAAATAAAAAAAGTTGTTAGAAATGAGCGTTTTGTCATATGTAACAACTTTGTTGAAGACAGTTTTTGTCTAGAGAATAACTGTCGAGCTCTAGATGCTAGTTTCCACTCAAATGCACTTCCTGGATCATTGTGCAATGCCCTAGAAACTTCTGACTATTTTAGTTGCTTGGGATTTCTGGCGGTGTTGAGACCAAAAAATTGTTTTAGCTGTTTATATCATTTTTAAAAAGCGGAGACTTTCAGGAAAAGGTATATTTTTTTTCCTTTTTTTTTGAGAATTTTTTTTTCTTGGTTTTTCGTCGATTTTGCTGAAGTATCCATTTTTGAAAACTTGCGGCTTATGAGTCGTTCTAATCACAGCCTTTGAAATATATTTCAATGAACTTAGTGGAGAAAATGATAAACCACGTCCGAAATGCCTTTTAAGTGAAACTGCTTGAAAATTGCGTTTCTAAATATACGGGGTTTGAGTTGTCGAGACCGAACAGATCCCATGCGATGTTTTGAAAACTGAAACTCTACATCGACTCTCTCGTTTGGTTATAACTTAGCTGCAAACTCATTCCCAGCTGTATTTGACAATGTGGAAGATAGGTCAGAACCTCATCTATCGGATTCTATAGCAAACTCAAATTGAAACATTTTTGCAGTTGAGTTATTAATCAAAAAAAAAATTGACGAAGAGAAATCGATCAAACCACTTACAACCAGAGTTGCCAACTATAATTTTCAAAAATCAGGAAAATGAAAATAAAAATCAGGAGAAATCAGGATAGCTCATATTCGGTTGTCCGGGAAGTTAATGTCAATTTTTGGGAGAACTAAAGCATATTTTTTCAATCAAAGAATTATAATTCAATTTTATATCCACAGTTTTGTTTAACTATTTTCCGTCATCTTTCACGCAGCTCAAATATTCTATCCTCCTGAATCTTGTTTGATTCCTCATCGAAAACTGTTGCGAACCATACTTGTTGGTTGATAGGTTGCATGGAAGTAGCTCATAATACAGAATGCATTCCAAATCCACCAGAAACCGAGTATGACTTTCTTGCAGCGAAGATTTGGGCTTCATTTGGCTTACGCCAAGTTTTTTTTTACCGCTCAATATTGTTGTAAACAGGGTTGCTTGGTAGCAGCTCATAATCCAGAATTCCTACCCAATACCACCACTCACAAGGGTACGTCTTTCTTCGGGTAGAGATCGGCTTTGGGGTTAGCTAATTATTTCGCTTACCCAAAGTTTTCAGCCGATCAACACTGTTGTCAATGATTCATTTTCATCACCTGTCACGATTTGCTTCAAAACGGCATTTTCATTGCGTTTTTGAAGCGTGTCGCAAACTGAGATACAATCTATTAAAGGTTTCATCAAGGTTCACCAGATCCACATGATCCACGGTTGTTGTAGGTATTCTTAGAGAATCTATTTATTTATTTGTCGTGTCTCGAAGATTATTTTTGATCAGCGTTTCGATTTGGTATTCATCTGGGGCAGCTTTCCAAATAACTTTATATAGATTATTCAATGTTCTTATTTTTTATTCATATTCCGATTTGATGTATTTAGATGTTATTTGCTGTGAAATATAACGGAACCTGTATCTTTTTTGTTTAGCTCTACATAATTTTAGTGACTAACATTCCTTTCATTGTTTCCGTTCCTAATCTTCTTTTAATCATCGTTTTATTAAGATTGAATTGAGGAAAAAGTCGTTCAACCGATGTTGAGGAATGTGGAAGAATTGATTGCTATAAACTTCTTTTTTCAAAAACCTGCAGCACTACAGTCAATTACATAAAAATCTATATTCAGAATTTATCTTAATTCACAGTTCATGTTTTGGACTGAATATTTACTCACAAAAAAAGAAAAGCATATTAGCAGAGGAAGAATTGAGCATTGTTTTCTCATTTAAATCTCATTATATTGACTTTGAAAACAAAATGTTTCTCTTGGGTACTTTTGCACTCTGAAGCGTGTTCCTTCGTCAATAATCAATTCCTTACATTTGTCGAATATTCTGGCTTCATGAATTATCTAGCACTGTTTTGAAAATCTTAGAGCAGTTTGCGTGTTGTGAATATAATTCTGGGTTTTTTTTCTGGAAAAGCTTATTCAGTCGATTTACAACTGAAAATATCTATGATAAAAAAGTTAGGTATATATTTGTACCAGAAAAATGATTGTAGGGATTTTAGTATGTTCATTATGAATATTTTTTCTGATAAAATGAAAAGTACAAAACTCAGGGAAAATCAGGATCATTTTATAAAAATCAGGAAAAATTGAGTGTTTGTCAGGATATCAGGGAACGTGACAAAAAGTCTGGGAAATCCTGAAAAATCAGGAAGGTTGGCATATCTGCATTCTATGCCCCGCATATCAAAATTAAAAATTCGACAACTACAAACCCAAGAAATTCAACTTGTTGAATTTCTTGGGCTTCCCGACTTGGCAAAACAGCGTTTGCTGAACTTGTTCAACAAGTTTCTGGAGCTGAATATTGTCCCGCATGACTGGAGACAAGTGAGAGTGATAGCCATACGGAAACCCAACAAGCCGGCTTGCGATCACAACTCGTATAGGCCGATTGCAATGTTATCCTGTATTCGTAAATAGTTAGAGAAAATGATTCTACTTCGTTTGGACAAGTGGGTTGAAGCGAACAATTTGCTGTCAAATATGCAGTTTGGCTTCCGCCGAGGTAAAGGGACAAATGATTGTCTCGCGCTGCTATCTTCTGAAATCCAAATCGCATTTGCTCGCAAAGAACAAATGGCTTCCTTTTTTCTCGATATCAAAGGGGCATTTGATTCAGTACCTTACCCACGACGTGCACCCTTCACCAGGCATCTCCAACCAAGTTTGCTTCCCATACTTTTGCAATTCCTCTGTCATTTTTGATCCGTCCATGCGACAAAAAATCCATGGAATCCCAGATCATCTACGCTCAGATTCTATTCCGCCGATATTTTCGGCAGAATATGGGGGCATAGTTAGATCTGATAAAATGTTCTTTACTGACGGTTCATTCATAAACGGGTCCACTGGCTTTGGCATCTTCAATGAAAATTCCAGTGCCTCTTTCAAACTCAAAGATCCTTGTTCCGTGTATGTTGCTGAACTGGGTGCGATATACTACGCACTGGGGATCATTGAAACATTGCCCATCGACCACTATTTTATTTTTTCAGACAGTCTCAGCTCAATAGAGGCAATCCGCTCAATGAAAGTTGATAAACGCTCATCTTATTTCCTAACAAGAATAAGACAATTATTGAGTGTTTTGGTCGAAAAATTATTCAAGATTACCTTAGCATGGGTTCCCTCTCATTGTTCAATTCCGGGGAATGAGAAAGCGGACTCGCTAGCTAAGGTGGGCGCTTTAGAAGGCACTCTTTTTGAAAGGCAAATTGCTTATAATGAATTTTTCCACATTCCTCGTCAGTACACGCTCGTAAGTTGGCAGCGCATTTGGAGTGGAGATCAGTTCGGTCGTTGGTTACACACGATTATCCCTAAGGTCTAGACGAGTGCATGGTTCAAGGGATTGAATGTAGGTCGTGATTTCATTCGCGTGATATCTCGGCTTATGTCCAATCACTACAACCTAAACGCGCATCTCTATCGCATTGGGCTCGCAGCAAACAATCTTTGTGATTGTGGCGATGGCTACCACGACATCGAGCATGTTGTCTGGTCGTGTATCCGGTTCCATACTGCTCGCTCTCAGCTCTCTAGAGCACTGAGAGCACAAGGCAGACATTCGGAGACCCCCGTCCGGGATATCTTAGGTAGCCGTGATCCTGATCTTCTGCTTCATCTATACCTGTTCCTCAGAAACGACGATGTCAACGTTTAATGATGTTTCCTTCGTTGTGTCGCCGTTTCATATCCCTCCTATCCGATCGATAAACTTTTACTTAGTCGCGGCAATACATACACACGCTCTTTACAGACACACGGGCCAAAGCTTGTGCAGTCCACTGATCATTCAACAAGAGCCAAAGGTTGTACCGCTCATGACAACTCTACACGAACTGATGATTGCGCCGGCTAGTGACCATTCTATCCTGGATTCCTCGAGTCGAGAAAGACGCACCACGCTAGATATGAGGTACAGACTAGGGGGGCGTTGCTGATTAATGGTCAGCTGCATCCCAATAGGAAGTATCCTGTGTCGGGCACATGTACAGAGCATTGGAGACAGCAACATCCCAATTACGAAAACACTTGTAATACTAACCTCGAGCCAACCGCGAGTAATCGGTTACATATTACTAACATAGATAATAAGAAAAATTGTCAAAGTATTGAACTCCCGGCCCCGTGAGGCTAACGCCATATGAGCCTTTATAAAAATATATATTTTGGAAAAAAAACCCAAGAAAAAACTGAAATTATGGAAGGTTCCACCTAGAAATATGCAGTTTAGATCCAACTCAGTATTTTTCCGAGGAGGTTTATTTGATCTTTTAACCTGCAATATTGAGTCTTACTCGTGGTTAATTGCTTGGACAAACAGCTATGCTAGGATGCTAGGTTAAGGGACTTCTTCTTCTTCTTCAGTGGCACTAACGTTCCTAGAGGAACTTCGCCGTCTCAGCGTAGTATTACTTGCGTCATTTTTATTAGTACTTAGTTGAGATTTCTTTGCCAAATAACATGCCTTGAATGCATTCTGAGTGGCAAGCTCTAGAATACGCGTGATAACAGTGCAAGTAGGAGGAAATTTCTTTGACGAAAAATTCCCCCTACCAGAACGGGAATCGAACCCGAACACCCGGCATGTTAGTTATGACGCTAACCACTCGGCCAAGGCAGCACACAGGTTAAGGGACTTAAAGCCATTGATTAAAGATCAAAAGTCGGTCGAGCGGTTGAGAAGCGTAACAACTCGTTCTGAGACAGTTTTTCTATACAACTTTTTTTTGCATTGTAGTTTGTTCTATCTTTCCTAATTTTTCCAAACAATATTGAACTTGGTTGAAAAGGATTTTTTTATTAATGTAGTAAAAATATCCATTTCAACCAAATTCAATATTGTTTGGAAAGATTTCACGCGTTTTCATCGCGTCATCATTCGGGGTTGATTCACTTAATCGACATTGTAATTTCAATGTTTCATCGTTTTGGTTATAAATATCGATCAACATCCGTCCAATTTGAGAAGTTGCACGTCTGTCTTCCAATCGAATCTAGCATTCTCACTCGATAATTTACTGGAAAACTTTATCAACTGTAAACATGCAATATTATCCTCACTATTATTAGGGTATAAATGTTTCATCCCAGACGTCCTCGATTTGTACTGTAGGTATGCACAAATGTACTCGAATCATCAGTGTCAGTTTCAGTTGCTTCCACGATATATCGACCGACAACTCGTGAAATCTCAGAGTTTTACGTTGTCACGTCCCAATGCGGAAGATTGTAATAAACACCCGGTTGTATTGTGGTTTTTGACTTACAAACTGTCTACAAAGAACTGCTCACAAAAACCCCTCCGCATAGTTCCCGCATATTCGTGTTTGCTTTCATTTCTATGCTAGCTAGCTTGGAGATTGATAGTTTATGTTAACCGCATGAAAGCGCGAATAGACGTAGACGAAGTTAATAACAATAGAACGGGCCGCAATTTCGCTCGAATCGTTTTCAATGTGGATTTCCGTATCTCTAAACTCTATTGCCGATTATTCATCGGAACCTTTTATTGAACATCTCAGTGCCGTTGTTGGCGTTGCTCATATAAACGGTTTTATCTTGAACCGGGTTGAGTAGAGTCGTGCACAGAACCGCGTACGTGCGCTATGGTTATTGCAAAAGCAATAACCGATTATCTCGCAGTGAAGATAATACTTCGTAACTCCAGAGCAGCAGCCCTTATAACAAACATCACCACAGCAATAGCGAACAACATTTGACCAACGAAAAGGTAGAGTTTGGTGAAAATTGAAAAAGGGGAGAGCAGATTGATCCGTTGATGTGCTAAATATTGAATATAATGTAAGCTCAAGTTCGAGCTCTGGTCCCCCTGTGTGTATGGCGTACAATTGGCATAAACACGAATATGTGTACGCAGGAAGCCGCTCATGTACACTTCCACTCGGATTTTGCACCGCCGCCGTTGTTACGGATGAGGTGTACATTTTCATTAAGTTTGATCCTCTTCAAATGATGAGGCTGGGGAGCTCTTCACAAATTGAGATAAACTGCTAATAACCTTTCAACTCAATGCTTTTCGGACTTGAATTACTTACAGATCTTTTCAATGGCAACATGAAATCTAGAAGTAAGCAGAGATTTGAAGAAGATGCTCTCGGATGAAATATGAGATTACGAAGTGATGGTTATGAAGTGAACAACTTATGTCCATCGAATCGTTTTGAAAAGATGCAAAATTTTCGATTCTAATTGGCAGCAGAAATCTTTTACCTTTTTCCGTTTCGAAGGTTCCCAAAATGAAAGGTGTCGTGGTAAACATCCTCCGGAATGCTCTTCTTGTTTTGGACATCCATACATTTTGAAAGCATGTTTCAATTTGGAACGATTTTCGCCGTGAATCCCAAATCTGTTGGGGTTGCTCATTAAATCCTCCCAATAATTTTAAAATATCAACTATCGATGTTTTTGTTTAGTTTGTTTTACACTCAACTAGCAAACCCGGGGAACTTCGCATGGAATAAAATTAGTCTGTCATTTAGAATAATTTCATTTGCTCACGAAATTCTTTTAAATCGTATTTAATTGAAACAATATAGTAATTTATAATTCTTGATTTTCGTAATTCTTTGTCATGAAGTATTGATCGAACGGACATCCGTTCTGAATGTTATGTAAGCACGAGCGTAAAATTTTAAAATCGGTGTAACTTTTTTCTTTGTTGAATAACACTAAATTTACCATGAGGGGTCAAATCACCCATTTCAAACTTTTTGTCAAAATTTTCTTGCAAATTACATTGTCACAACCTCATTTGCCTACACTACTTTTCTTAAAACATACTTCTAATGTATTTTCCAGTGTTCACTCCTCTCTTTATATTTTTTTTTACTGATAGAAATATGTAATTTGCCCTAACTACCGCAACGGGTCATTTGACCCGTGCAAACATTCAAATAATATCAGTAAGATTTGTATGTGTGGTTGTGATACAAAACCATTGCATCACACATTTTTGCTATTGTTTTACATATTAGGCTGTCAAAAAAGTCCTGCGGTTTTCTTTTGAATTTTCATTTGTTCATAAAATTAGTTACAATCATCTGTTTTAAGTCAAATATGCGCCGTTTTGTTCGATGACTTGTTCTCATCGAAATGCCAACTTCATAATACCCCTGTTATAGAAGCTCGCTTTCTTATTGGCAAAAAACTCGGATAGCCAATTTTCACAGGCCTCTTTTGTGGCTAACTTCTGACTACCTAGCTCGTTCGCTATGGACAAAAACAGGTGGTAGTCACTTGGTGCAAGGTCCGGACTATACGGTGGATGCAAAAGAACCTCCCTTCCGAGCTCCCGGAGCTTCTGGCGCGTCACCAAAGAAGTGTGTGGCCTGGCGTTGTCCTGATGGAAGACAATGCGGCCTCTGTTTATCAAAGATGGCCTCTTCTTCATGAGTGCTACCTTCAAGCGGTCCAGTTGTTGGCAGTACAGGTCCGAATTGAGCGTTTGGCCATAGGGAAGCAGCTCATAATAGATTATTCCTTGACAATCTCACCAAACACACAGCAGAACCTTCCTGGCCGTTAATGAGGGCTTGGCCACCGTCTGAGCCGCTTCAGCGGGCTTCGACCACGATCGTTTGCGCTTCACGTTGTCGTAAGTGACCCACTTTTCATCGCCAGTCACCATCCGCTTCAGAAACGGGTCGATTTTGTTGCGATTTAGCAGCGATTCACATGCGTCGATACGGTCAAAGATGTTTTTTTTGCGTCAACGTGCGTCAGCGAGCTTCTTTGTGAATCCAAGCTTCTTCAAATGGTTAATAACGGTTTGATGACTTATCCCCAGCTCTTGGCCGATGCTACGGCTGCTACTATGCCGGTCTTTCTCGGCTAATTCAGCGATTTTGTCGCAATTTTCGACGACAGGCCTTCCGGAGCGTGGCGCATCTTCGACGACCTTTACACCAGAACGAAAACGTTGAAACCATCGTTGTGCGGTGGAAATGGAAACTGTATCGGGTCCATAAACTGCACAAATTTTATTGGCAGCTTGAGATGCATTTTTGCCTTTGTCATAGTAGTACTGTAAAATATGTCGGATTTTCTCTTTATTTCGCTCCATATTTGCGACACTATAACTCACGAACGACTTAACCAAACAAAACACTGTCAAGGATTATATTATAGCGCGCAAAAATACCTTTCGAACAAGCTATAGTATGACTCGATACAATGAATACAACTAGAACTACGCGCTTACAACGACACCTCGCGGAAATACCGCCGGACTTTTTTGACAGTCTAATAATTTGTTGTATTTGTGAATAAATAGTGAATGATTAGAATTAATTGTATTGCTGTCTATCCAATCGAGCTCACAGTAACCATTCCAAGCTCAGCCATTCCATGCCAAACCGATATTTTCGTGAAAAATTGTAGATTTGTTCTTTATTGCAAACAATAAGACCGGTATATTTTTATTTTTTTCGTTAGGGTGAGCATTTCCGTTTGAGGGTGGTCCGAAAAATAACTTTTTTTCACTTTTTTCCTAAAATGACTTTTTTCAAAAATTCATAACTTTTGAACTAGTCGACCGATTCTAATGATCGACATATCATATTAAACCTCTTCTTTTTAGTAAAAATACTTCAGTTGCAGAAAATTTAAATTTTGCTTCTATAATTATTGATTGTATTTGGTTTTTATGGTTTTCATGGTCTCGGGACTAAGGGCGCTATTTTTTTATATTTTTTCTAGAAAGCTGAGGATTTCTTACATCTCTAAATCAAAGATGTGGTCTTTTTCGTTTTTAAGTTATTATTTTTCAATTTTAACGGATGATTCAAAATAATTTTTTACCTATATCCCAAAAATGACTTTTTAAAAAAATTCATAACTTTTAGATGATTGACATACCAAGCACTTTAGCTAGTTTTATTTGAAATAATATCAAATCACGATATTTATACGATAGCGATATACATACTAGCGATTCTAGATACATAGATCCAGTATAGTTGCATAAAAATATTGAACGAAGAATAAAAACATGTTAACTTTGAAAAATCATAACATTAAAAACGAAAAACAACACATCTCTGATTTTTGAATATGTTGTGTAAAAAATCCTCAGTTTTCAAGAAAAATTATAAAAAATATAGCGTCCTTGATCCCGAAACCATGTAAACTATATACAGGGTGGGCCATTTAAAGTGGAAGGATTTGTTTTTGCAATAGCAAAGTAAAGAAGTGGAATTTAAAATATTTTTTTTTTGGAATTCATTTATTTTGGTCCAAGGAGATTTGTTGTAACTACTTTTTGATTATGATATCTCGTAAATGACCGCCTCTGGCCTTGACCGCAAAATGTGCCCTTTTTTCGGCATTTTCCATCACTTTGCCCAATGTTTCAGCCGATATGGCAGCAATTTCTTGTCGGATATTGTCTTTCAGCGCAGCCAGGGTCCTTGGTTTACCAGTGTATACCTTGGATTTTAAATATCCCCATAAAAAACAGTCAGGAGGCGTCAAATCAGGTGATCTCGGTGGCCAGTCATAATCGCCGTTTTTCGATATTAATCTTCCGGGGAACATTTCGCGCAATAATTTGGTCGTGGCAGCCGCTGTATGGCATGTAGCGCCGTCCTTTTGGAACCAGTAATTGTCCAATTCATTTTCACGAACAAATGGCAATAAAATGATGCCTAACTCTTGCGAACGATGGCGACCTGATGTCGAAGGAGTCTCTGCAACACTGGCTCGAACGGCATCAATATTCTCGTCGAAACGTCTTGGTCGTTGTCTGGACAGATGACTGGCATTACCAACACTACCAGACGATATAAACTTGGCATATAATCGACGTATAGTGTTGTCTCCAGGCGATGTTTTAACTTTATTTTTATTTTTCCACGCACGTTTAGTTAACACAATTGAGAAGTTATTTTGAATGTACAGCTGAACAATTTCAGCGCGTTGTTTAGGTGTGTATTGTTCCATGGTTAAAATTGTACTGAAATGACGCTTCCAACGCGGTATGACATTTGTTAATCTGACATCTCTGTCAAAAGTTATGGGGTTGCCAAATGCTTCCTCTTTAAATGGCCCACCCTGTAAAACAGATACAATTAATAATCACGAAAACAAAATTCTTTTTTTTTCGCAAATGTAATATTTTTCCAAAGAAATCTAGCCCATTGGTTTTAATTTGATACATCGATCATCTGAATGGGTCTAGTAGTTCAAAAGTGATGAATTTTCGAGAATAGGAAAAGAAGGAAAAAAAATGATATTCTGAACTATCGGCTAGTTTTGAAAAACATAACATAAAAATAACACATCTCTGATTTTGAGATATTTTACGTAAAAAATCCTCAGCTTTCTAGAAAAAATATAAAACAATATAGCGTTCTTGATCCCGAAACCATCTAAACCATAAAAAACAATTACAATCAATAATAACGGAAACAAAATTTAAATTTTCTGCAACTGAAGTATTTTAACTAAAAAGAAGAGGTGATTGGCTTTAATTTGATATATAATTAGATTATATAATAAGATAATTAGAATCGGTCGAGTAGTTCAAAAGTTATGAATTTTTGAAAAAAAAATCATTTTAGGAAAAAAAGTGATTTTTCGGATCACCCTTAAACGGAAATGGTCACCCTAACGAAAAAATAAAAAAAAATACCGGTCTTATTGTTTGCGATAAAGAACAAATCTACCACTTTTCACGAAAATCTGAGAACCACTATATCGGTTTGGCGTGGAATGGCTGAGTTATAGTGCTATTTTTCGTGTCAAAAATTGTAATTTCATTATTTTGCTCAAAATGTCGAAATATACAGGAGAAAAATGGTATACCACGTTTCTTAACAAAATTATATAAATCGAGTCATTGTTCACTAACTATCCTCAAAGGGTCATGTGACCCGCTGTGGTAGGAATAGGTATACATGAAACATCGTTAGGTTTAGTGTTAAAACATACATAATAATTGAGAGGCAAAATGAAAATGTTTTTTTTCTGATTGATTGCGTGCGTGTATCAAATTATCTCACACCTCTGTCACGCGTTAGATGGTATCGCTCCAAATCTGACGTCGGAAAATTGACTTTACACGTTCCCCAACTTATCAAGCGCGTTGGATGGAGCGTAAAACCAAACTCAAATCGGCCATTTGCCATTTCTCTTCCCATTCACAGATTGCTCCGCACTATTGTTCCGAAAAATCCATTAATAACATCCTGTCCCACGTCGAGCCAGAACTTCAAGCCCATAAACTGTCATTATTGAAAGAAAAGTAAAAAGCTCCGCACCTCCTCAACGGCGAACGCGACAGCAGAAGCGAAATTTCACCGAAAGCCACCCTTGACAGCGGATTTCCTATCCAAACACAGCAAAAAAATCTGTGGAGAAGGCGGCGCGGGTGGAGAAACATGCAAACATAATTACGTTACGTTGCGTTGTTGCCGGGTTGGGCCGGCCGAAATGAAGAACATTTTCGGTAAACGTCATAATTATTAAATGAATAATTAACCACACCCCTTTCAAAAATTCGTTGCAGAGAATGAAACTATGGAACTTCTTTTGTGTGGCGCGACTTTTGTGCGCTACGGTTGCCGTCTCATTCTCTCATTGCTAATTCATGCGAATCTGGCAAAAATGTGGGGAGTGTATCCCGAGTTTCCCCCCCGAATTCTCTCATCTGCTCCTGACTGATTTGTAGCTCGGGGAACATTACACGTAATTTATGTAGAACGATTCTAACCTTTCGGATTGTTTCCCCCTCTTCAGATTGTCTTGTGTCAGGGCTCCGTAGAACATTGGTTAAAAGAAACTTGTCAGCTGCAGATACGGTTAATTTTATTTTTTTTTGTAATTTTGGCTGAGACAGGTCCTAAGAATATTGGACCGAGTCGAACTCAGCACTCGGACACATCTCAAAATGCAAAAATTCCAGCGTATCATCTAATGATTTTCGGCTGTCGCAAGGTTTCATCCCATCAGAAGGTTGAATCCCTTCCTCTCCTCTCCAATGTTGGTGAAATCAAAAGCTGCGGTATAATACCGGTTGCTATTGTTTTATCTGATTATGCAGATGAGCGCTAGAGGGAAACGAAACGGCTTTCCTACTGCTGCGGGACTCAAATTTAGGCTCTGTATAACAAGGGGACCGTGTGTTTGCAGCTATTTGCACTCGTTTACTCGGTTCGGGAGGCGATTTATGCGTAGCATAACCAGCTGGTGTCAACATAAACACCCAAAAGACGATGTGTGCTCCCTCGATGTTCTGTTCTAGCTGACGGGGGGAGCTATCGCCTGGCTAAATATCTTCGAAATAAGGATCCGTAGCATGTTTGGATTTGGTCTAATGGAATGGAGCTTGAATGTTTCGTTAAATTTTATTACTGGCTCTGGGATTCAATGTAGCTGTCGATTATTCAATTGTCATGAAAATGTTGTTGGTATTCAAAAATTTCTCACTCGCGGCGAGTCAATGAATTTTTTGTGTTTTTGTCATATGTAAACTAACATGGTTCATTGTGGAGTGTTCACTTTCGAGAAGAATTCGGTGAACAGTTCATTTAACGCTTTGAACCAGTGAACTGTTCGAGTAGGTCCTGTTACGTCTAATGTAAAGTCTTTATGAATAAGCCGGCTACGATTGAGCAGTTGGATAAAACTGTAGAAAAAATCATATAATGATTTATTTTTAAAAGTTATGGATTTTTTTTTAAATCATCTTCTGAATGTGCTTTTTATTCCTGAAATGAGTTTGTGAAACTAAAATATTTGTTTTGATTTTTGACATTGTTTATCATCAGCTAGGTACAATGCTTGACACTACATTGATACAATACCGGATTAAAAAGCCACCCCAATTACGGTACTATCATTGCCATCTGATTTGGCACTGTCGATAATGTTAGGTTCTTGGACATGATTGATTTGAGCTAGTTCCTTGTCGTTCATAGAATATTTTTTAAGATCCCACCCACTCATTGCCTCAGGGGTTTCAAATTGTGCTCCGCGGGAAATTTGTGCTCCGCAAAGTTATAGCAAATGCTCCCTCTTGAAAACCCATCTTGAAGAAAAATATTCTTCAATTGAATTTCCCTGAGCATATAGTGATTTATCTTGTTCACTACGGGTCAGATGTAGTGTAACTGCAAGGCGCAACCGAAATAGAGTTGTTCCCAGTTGGGTAATGTCAATGTCAATGCAATGCAAATAAACCCCTGGTCTAAAGTATTTAGCTCTAAGTTGAACGTATTTCTCAAAACGATGTAATAAATTGAATGGTACTACCTAGGATCCTTATCAAAAATCTAGATCACAGATAGAGGATATTTTTGATAAAAAAGCATGTGATCAAAACTCAACGATTACACTGTTATTTTACTACTTCAGTTTTGGGCTATACTTGTGTAAAATTGGTTCCACTCAGTCATTTTTCCATTCTAAAGTCGAGAAAATTTCCCACAAAATTGATCTTTCTTTTTCTTCTTCTTCCTTTTTTTCTATTTTTAAGACACTAAATTCATAGAGAAGCTTGATCCTCTAAACATAGTATTATTTAGTAAGTTTATAATATTAGCACTTAGTTAAATTATCAGTGTAAGTCGGATGAAGTTTCCTTCACAAAAAAGAAGGGTGATGTTCTAGACACATTATTAATGTAGTATTATTTCAAATTATTTTATTTAATTCGCTATCCATCAAATATCCGTGTTGGTACACAGCTTCTTATAAAAAAACAGTTTGAAACATTTAATTGTTATCTCTGAGAATCCATGTACACGAAGCGATTAGTTGATCTGACAATTGAACCAGTATCGAAAAAACATAAATGAAGGAGTCCATGCAAGTACAATATATTATCGTCATGAAAAAAATTTATTATATTCGCGCTCGTAACGAGGGTGGAGTATAAGTTAATATTTCTCTTCTGCTCTGTTTCTGAGCGTCAGTGCAAGCCTTGTACTTAGCTTGCTTTGTGCATATTCTGAAAAAAAAAACAATTCTGAGAAAAATAATTTTGCACGTCTGTGCTAGCAAGAGATCGAGAAACTAACGATTTGCCACTGCAGAGGCTGTATTTGTTGCGCTGCTTCTTATTCCTATTTCGCTGGATGGGAGCTCAGGTACGATTATTTTCGCATTTTGTTTGGCACAACATGAGGCCAACGGATCAATCAGAATGTGGAATTATGGTTTAGGTTATGGTTGACATTTTTTAATCATTCAATAATTTATTTCAATTTATTATACTTTTTTTTCATTACGTGGAAATATTTCTAACCAATTGATACAAACATTTATGCGATATAACATAAATGGTCAAAAGATTTTCATTTTACACCCTTTACTGTTCTGTCCAACGTAGTTCTATTCTGAATTCAGAGCATAACGGGAATCGAACTCCACGTGAGAACCACAGATAGAGTCCTCACATTAAACATTCAGTAGACATTTCAGAATACGAACCTGTTCAAGAACACTAAAATCCTGAGATGAATTTCGCCATCTTAATGCACCACTATCAACGTAATTTTGTATACAGTGTATTCTATTAGTAGTGAAGGGGGCGGGGGGGGTTATTTAATTTGCAAGACATGACCGAATTTTTTATGTAGGACTGCTGAATTAGTTTGTTTAATTCGCTCTTCGTTACTTCGGATAAAACCTGTTTTTGTGCGGTTTTTTGTGTGCTAATTTTTTTTGTGCGTTATTTCTTGTGCGGTTTTTTTGCGCGATTTTTTTTGTGCGGTATATGAAAAAAGCATATTTGACGAAGTTATCGTCCATTTAGTTTTTTCGATGGTTTATATGCATTTCAGTGCGAAAAAGCATATTTGCGTCTCATTTATCCACTTCTGAAATCATTCCCTTCCTCCCATCAAATGCTCTAAGAGTTTCAAAATGTTTGTATAACATGATTCCTAACAGCAACACGTTTCGACATACAACTAAAAGCACAAAATAGCCACGCGCAACCGAAAAGGCAAACTGTCCCGTCGCAAAGCAGGGTAACAAAAGGAAATTGAACGGTACACGGCGTGGATTTGAGTTATTTTCTTGGGGGAATCATTTCTTATTCGGTCCCTATCTACCGCACAAAAAAAAAAGTTTTTTCCAAAATGTGTACCAAACACGACTTTTCAAAGCTACTGGTGAAGTTTTCCACGATTTTTTATGCGATTTTTTTTCATGTGGTCCCTATCCCCCGCACAAAAAAGGTATGCCTGTATTATTTTATTGAGGGTCTGATTACGAACGTCATTTCATGGTGAAAACGAAATTGTATGCAACGTTATATGCATTTTATTTCGTTTTCACCGTGAAGAAGTGAAGTTCGTGATCTATACGTCTAAATTTTTGAATAACTCTGAGATAATTTTTGGAGGTTCTGCAAAAATCGGAAGTTTATATTGTTTTTTTTTTTGGAAGCAGCTGAAAATGGGCGATTCATGATACATTCTTATTCTCACGACAGTAATACACAAGTTGGCCATATATCGATATTGGTATCCTCTTGTCAATGCACGTAATGCTCTCGGTATGCGTCTCTTTTTTTAAGATACACAACTGACACACACTGCAGCCACATAAAATCAACCATGTGTACGTGTGATCAATTGTATACAAGCACTTTCCATCTGACTGAATGAAAACCGATTTGGTGCATCTTTTCATCACGCATTGGAGAACAAAAAGGATTCAAATTGCATTGCAGTAAAGTCTTCCATTCACAATACACTATCTCAGACCTGGCGTCGAGCTTTCCATATCACTGAGGATAATATGGAAAGAAGAAACCCTAAACCAGATGAACTCTATTCTTGGTATCTTTTCTTAAAGAAAAAAAATATATATAAAATATATATAAAAACAAAGCCCATCTTACAAAAATAGATGAAGAGATGGCAAAAAGGTAATTTCGTAACACTTATCACTCTTAATATTTTAGTTTTGTTTTTTACTTACTCTAAATCATTCTCCGACAAATTTCATATCATTTTTGTATTGTTTCAAATGATTTTTCAAGAAGAATAAAATCATTATTTCTCGGTTAACGTGTTCCATCATTTTCCCAAATTTGCATGACTTTGACACAAACGCACAGTCGTAATGCAGCAGCATAACACAACCACATCGAGCGATTTGAGAGAGAACCCTCAGCGCCGGAAGATACACTGCTGCTTCGTTGTTAAATGCTCGGTCAAGTTCAGGGTAATCATTTTTCTTTACTCTCCTGCGAAAACCATCTCATTCTTCTCCGGGAAATTTCATCAACACAGCGCATGTGAACTTTTAGCGCACATGTTTTTTTCTTGCACTGTCGTTTGTAGATATGAATTTTCTGAACCTTAACAGACAGAACAGAGGGTACAACACCAAATTGGGGGTTGATTCCCGATAGCAAATTTTACACGTGCAATAGCAACGCGTTCTTCACGGGATATGGGTTCTGGCTTGAGGGTGGCAAAGCTAGATGTTAATTCCGAATGGAACCCCTCGTGCTAGATGCTCTTTACACTAGGCAAAAGGGGCAAACGCCTGGCGGGTCAACAATAACAGTCAACATAAATAACGCCCAGCTGTACTGAATGTCTGGCTGCGTGTTTCGTGACAACGTTCTGCAAGAGTTCGCAAAATTGCTCTGTGGAGAACCGTTTAATTCGAATCATTCATGTTTTTTTTTATTAAATCGTTTATTTTTACAGGCTCAGTTACATAAATTTAAAGGAGCCAAACTCCTGACTGTATTGTTACAAGTATATATAAACATTTTTCCTTAATTCTAATGTTAATGGTGTAGAAAACCGATTACTCGCGGTCTACTCGAGTTTAGAAGGGTGACATATTTTCTTCAGGAAAAGGAAGGGATAAAAGGATATGTTGACAATGTTCACTCTCACATTCACACTCACATTCATTACACTCAATTCTTAAGCCTATCTTATATCTAATATGTATTTACATTTCAACTTATTGTATTGTTAATAAGAAGGGATTTGATTTCTCGCGAAGGTAAAGGAAAAGGAGAATATAAGTCGTGAGGCGACGCTGTCCAGCGCCCAGTGTAGTGCTGCCAATTCAGCAATATATTCTGAGCAAGGATACTGAAGACTGTGTGAGGTGCTAAAAAATACGTTGAACACTCCAAATCCTATGGACTCATTCATAGAGGACCCATCAGTAAAGTACATATTATCACAATTGATACGCCCATACTTTGCATTGAAGATCGTAGGAACGATCCCCGATAGAAGGTAATCTGGAATATCATGGATTTTCTCCTTCATAAAGACAATCAGACACGAAGATCGATAACTTTTAGGAAGACATATATTTGGGACATGTAATCAAGGTCTAAACCAGCCAACACATCTCTCACCGGCACATTGGGCTGCCTTCCTCTAGCCCGAAGAGAGTTTTCTAAATTCGATCTGGCAACAAGATACTCCTCACACGACCAAACAACGTGTTCGATGTCGTGGTAACCTTGGCCACAGACACAGATATTGCTGTCGGCAAGATCAAAACGAAAGTGTAGCGCGTTTAACGAACAGTGATTGGACATGAGCCGGGAGAAGGTGCGAATAAAGTCCCGACTCAAGTCCAGACTTTTGAATCATGGTTTAAGGCTAACCTAAGGGATAATTGAGTGGAGCCACCGGCCCAATTCATCTTCGTTCCATTTGCGTTGCCAGTTAACGATGGTATTTTTACGAACTAAAGAATAAAATTCATTGAAGGCGATTTGACGCTGATAAATTTCGCCTTCAATTGCACCTACCTTTGCTAATGAGTCAGCCCTCTCATTACCCGGAATTGAGCAATGTGAAGGGACCCAGACAAAGGTAATGACATAACAGCGTCTGAATAAAGCACTCAAAATTTCTCGTATTCTCTCAAGGAAGTACGGCGAGTGCTTTTCCGGCCTCACTGAACGGATAGCTTCGACAGAGCTAAGACTATCCGTTACAATGTAATAGTGTTCAACAGGTCGTGAGGCGACGCTGTCCAGCGCCCAGTGTATTGCTGCCAATTCAGCAATATATTCTGAGCAAGGATACTGAAGACTGTGTGAGGTGCTAAAAAATACGTTGAACACTCCAAATCCTATGGACTCATTCATAGAGGACCCATCAGTAAAGTACATATTATCACAATTGATACGCCCATACTTTGCATTGAAGATCGTAGGAACGATCCCCGATAGAAGGTAATCTGGAATATCATGGATTTTCTCCTTCATGAACAGATCAAAATGTACAGAGGAATTGATGTAGTCAGGGAAACAAACACGGTTGGGAATATACGAAGAAGGATCAACCTGCATGGAGATGAATTCATGATATGAGCTCATAAATCCAGAATGAAAATTTAGCTCGCTCAGTTGCTCAAAATTTCCGATCACCAATGGGTTCATAACCTTACACCGGATGAGGAACCGAAGAGATAATAAATTGAAGCGATCTTTTAGTGGGAGTACGTCTGCCAAAACCTCGAGACTCATGGTATGCGTTGAGGGCATACATCCCAACGCAATACGGAGACAAAGATACTGAATTCGCTCGAGTTTAATTAAGTGTGTTTTGGCAGCTGATTGAAAACAGAAACTGCCATACTCCATCACTGAGAGAATAGTTGTTCTATACAACATTATAAGATCTTCGGGATGGGCTCCCAACCAAGTACCGGTAATTATATGGAGAAAGTTTATTCTTTGTTGGCATTTTTACTCAGATACCTAATACTCCAAATACATTTGGAGTCGAACCAGACCCCAAGATACTTGAATGACATAGCATGAGTGATCGGTTTACCCAAAAGTTGAAGCTTTGGTTTTGCTGGTCTATGCTTCCTAGAAAAAACCACCATCTCTGTTTTCTCCGTGGTGAATTCGATCCCTAGCCCAATGGCCCAGGTCGAAAAATTGTTCAAAGTATTTTGTAAGGATCCTTGCAGGTCGGATTCGTTTGATCCTACGACCGACACCACTCCATCATCTGCAAGTTGTCTTAGGCTGCAATTTTGTGTAAGGCAATTGTCGATGTCGCTTACATAGAAGTTGTACAAAAGGGGGCTTAAACATGAGCCCTGTGGGAGGCCCATGTAAGAGAACCGACTTACTGCCGAATCTCCGTGAGAAAAGTTCAAATGTTTCTCACAAAGCAAGTTATATAACATATTATTCAATAGAGGCGGCAGACCCCGAGAGTGTAATTTGTCTGACAAAACCTCTATTGAAACATAATCAAAGGCCCCCTTTATGTCCAAGAATACTGAAGCCATTTGTTTTTTTTCGGCGTAAGCCATTTGACTTTCTGAAGAAAGCAACGCAAGACAATCATTCGTCCCCTTGCCCCTGCGGAACCCATATTGTGTATCTGAGAGTAGGCCATTCCTTTCAACCCATCGATCAAGGCGAAACAAGATCATTTTCTCCAACAATTTCCGTATACAAGACAGCATTGCTATTGGGCGGTACGAATTGAAGTCGGTCGCGGGCCTTCCGGGTTTTTGAATAGCTATAACTCTTACTTGTCTCCAATTATCTGGAACAATATTATGCTCCATGAACCGATTGAATAAATTCAACAAGCGATGTTTCGCCACATCAGGGAGGTTTTTCAACAAGTTGAACTTAATTCTATCCGTTCCTGGAGCCGAATTGTTACAAGATAGGAGAGCAAGGGAGAATTCTACCATCGAAAACTCGGAATCAAGATCGCACCTATCTTGAGGTATATCTCGAACAATTTTTTGCACAGGAGCGGAATCAGGACAAACTTTCCGTGCAAAATTGAAAATCCATCGATGTGAATATTCTTCGCTTTCATTCGTTGAAGAGCGATTTCTCATGTTTCGAGCCACTTTCCATAATTTTTTCATTGACGTTTCTCGTGACAAACCTCCCACGAAATTTCGCCAATAAGCACGTTTTTTCCCTTTGATCAAGTTTTTAAATTGATTTTCAAGGTCCAAATACGATTGAAAATTTTCAATGGTTCCACGTTTCCGAAAAGCTTTGAATGCGTTCGATTTATCCCGATAAAGCTTGGAACATTGGCTATCCCACCAAGGATTGGGAGGCCTTCGACGAATAGTGGATCCTGGGATGGGTTTCGTTTGAGCGCGAACCGCGCTGTCATAGATCAAGCGAGAAATGAAGTTATACTCCTCCAATGGAGGCAAACCATCGCTGGAATTGATGGCTAGAGCAATCGCGTCCGCATACTTTTTCCAGTCAATGTGTCTTGTGAGGTCATATGCCATGTTTATAGATTCAGAAGAATTCGACCGAATTGTGATGGAAATTTTGATTGGCAAGTGATCACTACCGTTGGGGTCCTGGATTACATTCCACTTGCAATCTAACGATAGTGAATTCGAGCAAAGCGAGAGGTCAAGAGCACTTGGGTTAGCAGGAGGTTTAGGTACACGTGTTGTTTCCCCAGTATTCAAAACGGTCATATTGAAGCTGTTACAAAGGTCATATATCAACGATGAACGATTGTCGTCGTACTGTTCCCCCCAGGCAATTCCGTGAGAGTTGAAATCTCCCAAGATCAATCGTGGCTCAGGAAGAAGTGAGCACATGTCAACAAGTTGCTTGCGGCTAACCGCAGCTTTCGGAGGCCAATACAAGCTGGCAATACAGAGGTCTTTGCCTCTGATGTTTGCATGACAAGCAACAGCTTCAATCCCTCCAATAGGTGGAAGGTCAATTCGAAAAAATGAGTGGCACTTATTGATCCCCAATAGCACCCCTCCGTATCTGTCATCACGGTCCAAGCGTATAATATTGAAATCATGGAAAGATAGATCATCTCGCGAAGAAAGCCAAGTTTCGGACAGAGCAAAAACATCACAATTGAACTTATGAATTAAAAATTTGAATGTATCCAATTTAGGGATAAGACTACGACAATTCCACTGTAAAACAGTGATATCTCCGACCTCTCTATTTGAATTAGACATCAAGAGAGATAATCATTGCAAGGAGGGGCCATGTTTGCATCAATTGCTGTAAAATTGTCTTTAATACTGGAAGCATTGAGATGACAATGGTTCTGATGGAGTCGGAAACATTAAAACACTTGAAGATTTGATCCAAAAGGTCAGACAACTTTATAAATCCCGATTGGGAAGTTGAGCTGGACGGAAAAATAGGGACAGTTGGGGTTTTTGATGTCCCCTCGAGTGCTGGGTCGTTCGAAGGTGAACTATTGCCACGGAAGCCAGGAGGAACCTGATTTTGCTTGTCCGCTGCACTCGATTTTTTAGGCAAGCTAACAGGGGTTATCACCGGAGGGGCTTGTCCTTGAACTTTGGGAGTGGTCACATTTTTGCGCCGGGGATTCCCTAATCATTCATGTTGATCATGCGAGCACCAATTTTACCTTCCTCTTATTTCACGTGTCATCTCATTTATATTCACAGATAACGCCATAACTAAACTGTCTTCAACTAAACCGTTGAAACAAATTTGCACCGAATAAACGCAATTGTGTGAAGATTGTGTTCAAGATTCACACGATTTTACAAAAAGCATTCTTCTACAACAGGTCCACAGGCGGAGTATGAGCGAAGAATATCGGGTTTATGTTGTTTGCCATGGGAGAGACTGATTCGCATTGGATGCATTGAGATAATAACACTTAATTGTTGTTCCCCGATCCTCGGCTCATCAGATTGAGTTGAGCGAGAAGGGGTTTTTTTAGTTCAGACGTGTGAACAGGGCGAAAGTAATTGTGAGATTTGTTGCTGTGAAGCGATTTTATCGATCACCGAGAAGACGCCGTGTGTGAGGACCACGCTCGAGGATTCGAGTAATTATCTCGATAAAATCTTGGCACAGTTTTGAGCTAGTCTACGAGAGTAACGATCACACGATTATTCCTGTGAGTACATTACCTCCCCATTTTTAATAAACAATTTTTAAATTATTCATTCCACTCTCGGTTGGGTCGCATTTCAACCGTTATCGACACGATACAATGATGCAAAAGCCAATTTCTACTGCGGCGTGTCCCCGACACTATTTTCGACCATGCTTCATAGTGCGTAACCAATCCAATCAGCGTCCATTATATACACTCGGGATGACGTCGGCAGGGATAACGAACCTCGTAGTAAATTATTCCAGCGGTTCGGAACAAAATTGATTCAATTTATTTTTTGCATTTTTTTTCTCGTGAATCTATTAATTTTATGTTGTGTGCGTGGGAGGTGTTGAATGGAGTGCTGGACCATGTCGGAGGGTTGATGGGTAAGTGAATAATTTGGGTTCAAAAGAGGAACGATGAAAATGTTGTATTGTCAACTTTGTTTTTCGTTTTATGAAAAGCACAAAATAGACCTTTCAATCATCAATTAATCTTTCGATTATTACTCAGATACAATGTCTTAATTATTTGGTTGAATAACCTCCTGTGTGTTCCGAAAGTGGAATTTGTTGACAGATTGTTCCAATCGTCAAACAAAAAAATCAAATTAACCCCACAATATACTTCGCACCATTTGATGGAAGATCCTACAAAATCGCATCGAACGCTTACCGATGCTTATTAATTCGAGAGAACAAAGCATCGAAAGGGTAATGCTAAGATCCAGGCGAATCATCAACACCGACTAGAAAAAATCGCCTTTGATAAAAACAAAACAATGTCCTGTGTTTGGCGGGTTCAACAGCGGTGCTAAAACCTGTCGAAACCGTTAATACTGATAATACTCCATTAGACGCTGCAAAATTGTCATGAAAACAATTGAATTGTAGATTCGTGAAATTTCTTGGTATTCGACCGAAACACCAAATTTGACTATATTTTCGCATTAATGAGTCGCGTTCTGATTCAATTGCGCTTTTCTAAATACAAAAATGTAGGAACGTATGAAAAGGATTATTATTGCTTATGTGGAGTTGTTACCCCCCCCCCCCCCATTTTTTTCCCAGTTTAATTTTTTTATTTTGTTTTTTTGCGATATTGTCAGGGCTGATCATGCTTAAAGTCCGTGGAAGAAAAGTTGAAGCAGTCACTCAGGGAAAATAGTGACAATACAACACACAGCAAAAAACATATCGAGGATTATGAAGCACTACTTCTTGTCAAAATAGATGATAAGGTTTCAGTGACTATCCCAATCCCCAGATCTCAATCATTGTGGACAATATTTGATGACAAAATTCCTATGTATTCATGGAAAAAACTGAATTATTTTCGGTGGAATGCTTCTACAGAATGGAATGTGATTCTTCTAAACTTGAAGGATGTTGTCCAAGACACGGTCGAGTTGTTAGCTTAGGACTAAGAAATTATTACCGGCGAGCATAAACGTTAATTTAAAAAAAAACGATTCGAAAAGCAGTCGAAAGTTAAATAAATTAAGTGAATTGTCAAATTAAGTTTTAAGATTAACATGTACTTTTGATCGTCAGCAATCCAGAACGACAATGAAACATTAAACACATTGAATTTCCAAGTAGTTTTTCAGTGTCTCTTAACAAAATTGCAACACTAGAAGCGTTGTTGTTTCGCTACGATTTCCACACAAAATAATTCACTATACTATGTAGTACCTTTCGCAGAACGGCAGCAGAAAATCCGAACCGCTTCCACAGTTTTATACCGAAGAACACAGCTCTTTTCTTGACAGCCGACTTGAAATGCGCTGCATTTACGTCTCTTTCAACCCGTAAACATTCGAGCATCCCGAACATTGAATGATCGATAGGAAAAAGTCACAAATGAGTACGAACACAATACAAAATACAACAAATCAATTCTCGCGTAACTTTTGAAAAGGTCCTATGTAACATTCACATCAACTCGAGAAAAACGAAGTTAAAGGCCGGAACATTGTTCCGCGAATTGTTTCAAAAGGAAACGATCTTTATTACTACTTTTACCATTATCAGCCAATAATAACTCTGGAAAACCAATCGAAACTGTTGTAATGTGATTTTAGTTTGAAATTGAAGCCCCCGAGCGAAAAATGTTACATTGGACGTTTTGACGGACGGCTTCGTACATTGGACAAATTACGTTGCACGATGAAAATTTGAAAATAACTACTGAACAACGATCCAAACACTTGCACTTCGTGCTAAAAGCAGATCTTTATTGTTATCACTCGTAGAATTGCACTAAAAAAGGTATCTACATCCGAGAATAACAAAACCTCAAAATGTCCGAAGTGCGACTTCGTGTTGTTTTGATTGCTTTGTTACTTCGGACTTATCGAACGTTAGAGGAAAGTGGCGTCCGAAGTAACAGTTGAGTGCTTAAAATTAGAATCTGTACATTGGACATATTTTGTATCGGTGATAAAAAGGTGAAAAGGATAGATACTTGAACGGTTGTTTTCGCAATGCGTTCAATGATTGAGAACTAATGGTGTGCATCCATTAACTCGATTTGTTTACATTTGCTACTTAGGACCTTTTCAAAAGTTACGCGAGAATTCACTATTTATTACTTGGGATATTACCTGCATCGAATTTTCTGAAAAAAATTATAGGAGGTTGTGCTCAAGACACAACCGCATTGTTGACGTAGAACTACGCTGTGGTTTAATTCAAGTCGCTTGTTATAACTGCGGATATTATTTCATAATGCAACGAAAATTTTGAAATAACCATTCTACCAGTTTGGTTGCCCTGAAATGTTTTTTTTATTGTAGAATCAGTTGACGATTTTTGTTTGATGATTCATTCTTGTGCTCGCAGAACAATACGTGCTCGATACTTGCTACTTGCTAATGGCAAGCGAAACCAAATCACATACAAAATTCCAGAACGACATTTACTTTCTTGGTGACCAAATAAACGAAATAAACTCTATCTGTTAATCTCAACAACCTCGAAAAGAGTAGCACTGCTTCATTATGATCAAGATAAGCGCAAATGAAATCCTAGTTGAAAGCAGTTTTGCGACTGACACGCGAGCTCAAATAAATTAATAACTTAATATAACTTATTGAATAACCTGGTATTCCCCAAATAATTTTTTGGTGTACAACCTTAACACCTGCTTCACCATAGCGTCAGTTCAATGCATTGATGACAGAAAACAAACAATGTTAACTGCTTTAAAAAGGCTGAATATTTGCCTCAGCAGAGATTCATTACTATTATCGTAGCGTAAATATTTACCTCCCGCTATCTTTCCTCCTTGTTTATATTTATCATTACGACTGCATAATTTGCAACACCAAACAATCGTCAATAATAGCATAAAAAATTAGGCGATTGTTGCATCGTTACAGGGCCAATGCACACGGGAGCAGATATAAATGGGGTTTAAGCGTAGCGAAGATGCACTATTGTTACGTACGGGTTATGAAGCACGCACGTACGCACGCAAATATCAATATATATCGATGGCTTGAAGCAACCAAATATACACGCACTCATCTCCGTTTTGCGCTCTTCTCAACAGAAGCCCTTTCTGTTAATATTTCCAGTCTAGATTAGCTTTTTTGTCATCCTTTGTGGAGAGTGTTTTCCTACCGTCATGCGAAACCATATCTCTGACAAAATTCCAGAACATTTATTTTCTTGGTGATCTGACGATAGCCTAGCTTGATGATTCCCCACACAATTTTGTAGGTCAGAACCTTAATGCAATGGCGTCATTTTGATGCAATTATTGTAATGCCAGAGACATCAGCGAGTGAGTAATTTGGTCGCGTCCACAGCTCAATCCGAAACGAAGACATGTGATGACGCAAAACAAGAAACAAGAAACGATATTCATTGCTTTGAATACAGTACGATACTAAAAGTTTGCCTTTCTTCCTTGCTTGAGACTTTAAACTTCTTCAGTTCATTCGTCTCTATCCTTCAAAAAGGCCATTAGAAATCTTTACTTTATCCATAATATTAGTCCTCCACCCTTATTGCCTTGAGAAAGGCGATCCCTCGCCATCCAGCACGCCCAGCAACGATGTTGTTCAGTCGATTTCCTCACGAAGAATGAAAGTTTGCCTCAGCGAGATCCACTGTTTATACTCTAGGCAAATATTCCCCTTCGTTCTTCTTCTTTTCCTTTGTTCACGGAGAATTTACATCTTACGATTTCCCCTTCGTTGCTCGTCGATAAGTTGCTCGTTATTGACAGCTCTGTTCGGGAAAGTACACAAATGGACAGAACAAATGTATGAGGAAATGAGAATGCTTCCAATTTTCATCAATTTAAACCATATACAGACTATGGGATTGTAATGTATAGCATATCAAACAAATCCGATAAATCCGGAATCCGGAATTTCCTATTCGTTTGGTATATAAATCGCCAAAATCCGATCGCGACAAAAATAGTTATTAATGTTAACTTTATTTCATAAAAACGTGACCTGTTTTCTGATTTGGCACCCTTAATGAAAGACGTAGTTCTACGTCAAAAAAAAAAACTCTTCGGTAGAAATTTTTGGTGGCTCTGAAAATAACCGAATGGTTTGCGTGGATTTGTACAAGCAGCTGAAGATGGTTGATTCAAGATTCATTCTTGTTCTCGCGAGTACTATATACAAGCTGGTCATATGTGCACTGCATGAAATATACATCGCTAACGATTTTCTTCCTCCTTGCTATAACAGCTATCGTTGCGTTCTTCGCTTTGTCGATACACAATCGGTTATAGGCGATTTTACATTTGTTCCGTCTCCAGTCCACATTTTTTGGTCGCTTCAATCTTATTCAATCTTAGACAATTCAATATACAACGCATAAAACCAACAAGAATGTGTGTGTGTGTCATGCAAAAATACCCACGCACTCTCTCTTAACCAGACGACGAACAAAATCGCACCGCGGTGTGACATCAAGCGTATCAAGAAAATTCTTTGTGTTTGATATAAATATTAAGAAATACTGCACGATACGCTGGAACGAGACTGGGTAACAGTAATTGGGAGCGACTTCTATACCTGATGAGTTGCAAGTTAAAATATTTTCTGGGAATGCTTCCAATTTTGTAAATCCGACTAGAGAATCGTGATCTTTCTTGGGAATTTCCGAATTGATTGGTATGCAAATCATTGAAAAAATTCGTTCGCATCAAAATATGTCAAAACTATTTCATAAAAACGTGACATATTTTCCGATTTGACACCCTTACTGTAAAACGAAGTTTTACGTCAAATATCGGCACCTTGTATCTTACCAGTATTCGTCTAATATTATGTTCAATGCCCCAATCGTTGCTGGTTTACCGTATAGATGAGATGCTTTAAATCAAGAAATCTAGAGATGTAAAATCACACGATCTAGGCGGCCAATTTACAGGCCCAAAACAAGAAATTATTTGCTTGCTTTCGTCTCTCAATTGGTCTACTGTTTCACGATCTGTATGTATACAGCCATTCCATGCCAAACCGATATAGTGGTTCTCAGATTTTTAATAAAATCGGTAGTTTTGTTCCTTATCGCAAAATATTAGAACCGTAATTTTTGATTTTTTCATTAGGGTGCCCATTTCCGTGGTCCGAAAAATTATTTTCCCCGTTTTTACAAAAATCACTTCTTTAAAAAAAATTAGTACTATTGAACCACTGGGCCGATTGAGATGATCCATATATCAAACTGTCAATAAGTTAGTCTTCTTTGAAAAAAAAAATATTACACAAAATTTTCGTAATTTTCGATTGTATTTAGTTCACATGGTCTTCTATTTTTTTATATTTTTTCTTGAAGGCTGAGGTTTTGTTACATAACATATCCAAAAACCAGAGGATATGATATTTTAAAAGACTAACTCATTGGCGTCAATTTGATAACTACTACCACTTTTTACGGTATCTGAAACCGCTGTGTAGGTTTGGCAATTAATGGCTGTATAGGTACCTGCTTGAAAACCTATCTCAGACATAATTGGTCAGCAATTTTAGCATGATGCATGATGCGTTGGCTGGCAGCGGGAATACTATAAATATTGTGATCGCGCTCTGGCCAACTTCAGTTTCTATTGTGCTAAAGAAACAAGCAAAGCAAAAAGAAATATAAACTAGGCGCGTTTCGACAACAATTTCGTCTTCAGCCAACATTCACATACGGAGATTTTGCCCGACATGAAGTCTGCGAGCGAAAGGGTCGTTTGCGCGCTGGCATTGAAAGAAATCACAGCGCAGCGCAATTTTGATCTTTTTAAAACTTTTGTTTTCTTTAATCTGGCTACCGATTAAATCGAGGTAAAGCCTACCGCGTCGGTTTTCATGCCGTTAGATGGAGAGTGTTTGTATATGATTGAATCGCTCAAATACTTTGTTGTTTATGCGTTTCCAACTGTAGATAATGGTTATAGTGGAACAAATATTACAACGCCTGTGCCTACAGTGGATATTTGTAAGAAGAGATGTATACTGGTAATAATGACACGCGAATCTCGTGTATTGGTCTCGTGAGAACAAGAATGAATCAGTTATCAACCGTCTTCAGCTGTGTCTTAATAAACTTCTTAATAAACAAACTTTATTAAGGCCATCAGTATATAGTTTTGATTTATTTTGAAAATTTCTATACATTCTAAAATAATTTTATAAGTAATGAATATACACTCGATAAAAAAATAGAGGAACAGAGTGCGAAGTCGAAAATTTTAAGGGATTTTTTATACGCTGTAACTTCATGAAAAATCAACGCATATCGATGTACATCATTTTGAAGCTACAACTTTCAGGTACTAGAATATTTTACGTACATATTTTTATCTTGGTGTGTGTAGGTGTAGTGGGAAATAATATCGGGAAGAAATGAAAAATCTATTTTTCTCTGGTTTTTAAAGATTTTCTGGACCATACAGAGATATTGCAGTTTGAATGAAAAATTACCTCTTCGTCTTTAATGATGAATAATTAAATAAACAACCATCGCATCGCAAATCGAAAGGCATTTTTAAACTCCAATAAATTCTACACTAGGATAATTTGTTACTTTGACGAAAAGAAAATTATTAAAATTTGCATCGATTTCAAAAAAGAGCAAAAACAGGATTTTTATAGTGCTTTACAAAATCCACTGTTATTCTGTAAATATCGCAGTAACTTCTGATGTTTGCAGGAAATTTTTTAGTCTAGTGTATTCCCTAAACATTTGTGAACGTTTCATATTGATAGATTCAGTTTTTGAGCCGATTTTTCAAAGTTTGGTGTAAATTAGAGAAGCATTTAATCCCAAATCGTATCAGAAGTACAAAATCCTACGCGACTCTCAGAATGACCGATTCGAATGAACTACGCAGACATGGAACTAAACTGTTGTCCTTGAGAAAGACCATTTGGGAGATATCGTTTCCGCTGTCGTCTGGTCGCTAGCTGGATGACTGATGACTGGATGACAAGAACGACTAATTAACAACGTTTCGTGAATTTGATTAACTCAATTTTCGTTAATTTGAGCATTGTTTCCGGGTCAAAAATGGCGCCGAAGTGCAATGCATCTCAAGCCGAATGTGAAGAAAGTATTTTTTTAAGCATCGGTTGCTGCCACCGTCAACCACACAACCGAGTGTTGCAAGTGTAATGCTGTTAAGTGATACTAGGAAACTACTTGGATATGCAATAAGCTCAATGATTCTGTGTTGCTATAAACAGCGAGTAATCAACAGTTCGTGTTGATACTGAGGTTTTTTATTATTTAGCGACTCGTACGTGCTCCTCACTGAGTGCAATCATTCATATATCGGTCCCGGTCAGTGCTAACAAATATTTTAAATAAAGTGTTTCATTTTTAAATTTATGGCGTTTGTTGTCGCCGGCACTAATTTCGTAGTCCTACGTTAACAAAGCGGTCGTGTTTTGGACACTAATTGATTAGTACGGAATGTATGAATTGGAATTTCCGCTCATCGTTCTACGGTAGCTTGAATGATTCGCTCACTATGCAGATTATAACGACTATAAAATGGCATAAATTTATGAAACTGATTTTTCGCAGAGAAAAAAAATCTATGATTTGTATTTGTTGTACTTGAAGAGAGTTGTGACGATAAACTCCATTTGCATATGAAAGAGCCGCTAAACTTTCTGTGTCTTACCAGTCGACTCGTAACCATTCTGATGATTCTGATGATCATTTGGACAAAATACTTTTCCGCTGGACTGATTCCGAGAGTTTTGAATTTCTCAAAAACGTGTAAAGGTCACTGACGACATGCTAGGATGTATCCAATTTTCTCAATCGTATGACATGAGTTTACGAGTTTCACATACAACAACTTGAAGTCGATTAAAAGACGCTGTTGATTGCTTTCTCTTATCATCGAGATTTGCGCTCTCGGAATTTAGGTCGGAATGTCAGACGATGCATGGAGAATATTATTCAGACATTATGCTGCGACATTGAGGGGAGTAAATTTGTTGCAATTATCCAAATTTGGAGAGAAACAACAATATCAACGAGAACGAATTTGTAGTCCGAAATTTGTCAAAAATTCATTGACCAACTACAATATAGCTTGGGTAGCTTTCATTCTGGTATTGGAGTGCCACTACTACTACAACTACTACTACAACTACTACTACAACAACAACTACTACTACAACAACTACTACTACTACAACAACTACTACTACTACAACTACTACTACTACAACTACTACTACAACTATTACTACAACTGCTATTACAACTACTTGCTAATTCGACTTGCCCCGGTGTACCTAAAGTCTGCTTCATTTAATATTGGAACAAATTCTTTTGCTCATTGTGGCGCTCTTAGTGGACGGATTTGGAAACTTTTTTCACCCACGTGTCGGGAAATTCATTACCTTTCACCATGTATTTATGTCATAACACCAAACGATAGCATTTTGTAAACAACCGCCATGGAAGCCGAACGGAGAGATAAAATTGTGCACAGTTTTCTTGAAAATCCATTGTTGTCGGCATCTAAGCTAGCTAAACAGCTTAAAATGCCCAGAAATACCGTATGGCGTGTTATCAAGCAGTACAAGGAAACATTGACGACGGCTCGGAAGCCGCATTCGAAGCGTCGGAGTGGAACTGTCGACCGGAAACTGCGTGGGAAAGTCATCAAGGCCGTCAAGAGGAATCCCAATCTTTCAGACCGCGATTTGGCCAATAAGTTCCAGGCCGCTCACAGTACGGTGCGACGAATTCGTCTCCGGGAAGGAATAAGGTCATTCCGAGCCAGCAAACAGCCAAATCGGACGCTGAAGCAGAACAATGTGGCCAGAATCCGTGCTCGAAAGCTGTACGACCAAGTGCTGACCAAGTTCGACGGATGTATTCTGATGGACGATGAGACCTACGTGAAGGCGGACTTTGGGCAAATCCCAGGTCAAAAATTTTATTTGGCGAGGGCTCGGGGGGATGTACCTGCAAAATTTAAGTTCGTGTTTGCGGATAAATTCGCCCGCAAGTACATGATTTGGCAGGGGATATGCAGTTGTGGACAGAAAACCAAAGTCTTTCTCACTGACAAGACAATGAAATCAGAAGTCTACAAAAAAGAGTGCCTACAGAAACGGATTCTGCCGTTTATTCGTGCCCACGACCGTCCAGTAATATTTTGGCCGGACCTCGCAAGCTGCCATTACAGCAAAACGGTTATGGAATGGTACGCAACGAACGGGGTCAGCGTAATACCGAAGGACCTCAACCCCCCAAACTGCCCCCAGTTCCGGCCGATAGAGAAATACTGGGCAATCACGAAGCGGAGGCTTAAGGCAAAGGGAAAACTTGTTAGGAACATGACTCAAATGAAGAACTGGTGGAATCAAATCGCCAAAACGGTGGACGAAAAGGGTGTGCGCCGCCTAATGTGCCGTATTACGGGAAAAGTACGAGAATTTCTTCGAAACAGCAATGAATAATAAACAGCAATTTTTTATGAAAAAGTAAAGAAAATGCTACATTTGTATGAAAAACAAATTATGAATTCGTTAATAAATGACTGAACTACACGCAATTGTTTGTGTTCCAATATTAAATGAAGCAGACTTTAATTAGAGAGAAACGCTAACTTCCACCCTTCCAGCTTATGAGGAGGGAAATATCTCATAGGGTAAATGATCTTGGTTTGTCCAGTCGAAAATATGATCATGGTTTGCCCACTTTTTTGAATGCTCTAATTCAGCGCTCCTGTGTCAAATAAGGCCTTCGAATGTTTCGAAACATATAAATGAAATTGCCTTTTACATGATTTATAGTAGTTTGATAGTATATTTTTACGAAATCACATGTTTTAAAGGATTGCAAAATACACCTTCTATTTGTGTCAATGCGCCCCTCATTCGAGCTAACTTTTAATAGATCACCAGATGATTATTTGTCACGTATTCAGACCTTTTCTGGATTACAACACTTATAAATATTGTAAACATCATGCTTGCTCACCATTTGTATCGGATTTACATAGCTAACCATTAAATTAACGCATTTTGATGAACTCAATTCTGATCATGAGTTGTCCAATTCAATAATGTTGTTTTGTCCACATGATTTCTATGGCAACCGCTTGGCGCGCTGCAGTTTGTTTATGTTTGTTTATGGTGTGCTTCGCGCATAGCAGAAGTATGGTTTTTCTGTGTTGATTGTGTTGAGGTGAACACTTCTAAAATGCCCAAGAAAAGGCAATATTCTGCAGAAAGCCTAAATTATGAATGAATCAATATGATGACAGTAAACTCAAGCAATGATAAATGCAACATCTAATTGTGAATTCGAATGTTTTCATTCAAAAATGGAGATTTCTAAAACCGGACAAACCATGATCATTTTTTTGGGCAAACCATGATCAGAGGTGGTCAAACCATGATCATAATTCTTCTTTAAGGAAAATCGTTAAAAAATATAAAAATTTGAATAATTTCAACACCTTATAGTAGTATTAGCAACTAGAGACTTGGGGCTTTTCAACAAACCCAAACTCGTATCGATTATGTGTGATTTTCATGAAGAAAAATCGATTTGCATTTACTAGTTGCGTAAAAACACCCCAAATTGGACAAACCAAGATCATTTACCCTAGTCGTGATAACGTTGTTGGTGAATTGCCTTAGAGTTTGAAATTGAAACAAAACATCTTTGATCTTTTCACCCTAGTATTATTTTTATATTGAAATCGTTCTGATGCAAAACAATCTTTTAGAACGATTCGTAGCTTTCTCTATTCAATAAAGAACTCTCCTCCATTTGAACTAAAATAAAATTATTGAGTGGGAATACAGTTTCCCGAAGAACCAAAGATATTTGAGGTAATAAAAAAATAATTTTCAAGACTCTTTTTTAATTTATGCAGAAACAAAATCATACTAAGTAAGACTATATTCGATTTTTTTCGTTTCGAGCAAGAATTGCGATGTTTCACATTTTCACGAATCCTCCTTCAGTAGCAGTTTTTTGAGATTTGTGACAGTTTGCACTGTTTAGGTAAGAAAAGTAAATAACGACGTAACTTATTTTTCTTCGAAAGGCAAAATTTATACGCATAATCAAATCTAGCAAAGCTCTACGAAAAAAAACGATATCATGTTTTTATGAGGCTTAGAGCACCAAAAACCAATCTTATGTTTTGCACCAATTGAGGGGCTTAGAATGAAAGGGGTGTAAGTGATTTGATCGATTACATCGACTCTCTCTTTTGGTCATAGCTTAGCTGCAAATATATTCCCAGCTGTATTTGACAATGTGGAAGATAGGTCAGAACCTCACCTATCAGATTCTATAGCAAACTTAAATTGGAACGTTATTGCAATTGAGTTATTAACTAATAATAGAGTTGATGAAGAGAAATCGATCAAGTCACTTGCACCCCTTGCATTCTAAGCCCCTCAATTCATTTCCTACATCAGCACTCCAGAGTATAAGATGTCAGAAGTTAAACTAAATTGATTCATGTCATGATAAATAATACTGAACTGTAAATAACACGAATCTCAAACCAAATTTATTCATATTGTTACAGTAAAAAAGTCGAATTATCTAATGAAGTCGTCAGATGGCACCATACGCGTACAATCGATGACATTGAACAACAGATTATCATTTTCCGTTCTCTCTAACTCGTGTCGTTTTAATTCGAAAGATATAATTTCTCTCCTAAGACAGAATGAAAAACATCGATTTTTATGCACAAATATTGCCTGCTAATGTATCAAGCTGACATAAGTATATCTGATTTTTTTCCAAAATCGTATCCGCCATGATGTTTTTGTTCCATCTTGGTTGTGGAAAATGTTTACACCCGTGACAACTCGATTTAAGGGTTGTAATCGAAACAAAACATCTTTGATCTTTTCGCCCTAGTATTATTTTTCTCATTGAATCTTTCTGTTTATATTTCTGCTACAAGTTGATTGAAAGAGAAACTGAATGGTGGTATGAACCTAAATAGAATGAAGAAGTCCTCATCGATTGCTGGTTTCTATCAGTAAACTCTCCCCCATTTCTGTAATCTATTGATTAACCGCCAATATGCGTGATGAACTATAATTTCACCGAAGCGAAAATCAATTACATTTCGTAACCGTCTTCGGGGAATGTGGTTGGAAACGTCTCAATCTTTTTCGCCGACATATAAACAATTTAATCACGCCACCCGTTGGTTGGAATGGTTACAAGTTACGATGAGAGTAGTCAATTAAATCGCAATCGATTCCTGGTGCGGTAGCCTTCTTTCTTAATTAGACTAATCGACGCGGCATGATTACAACGAAAGCACCATATTCCGTACATGGTACGAACGTAGTTCCGATTCATCCGGGCCGCTTTTTCGCTTATCAGTTTTTTATACGTGATCTAGGTCGCATATACACTTTACCAGAGGCGGTCAGGCAATAATGGGCTTCAACCTGTCGATGCCGGTATTCGTTCGAGATCCGAGCAAACTTTATGGAACTGTTAATATTCATGTAGGTACACAGGTATGAAGGTTTTTCAAGAAAACAGTGAAGCAACATTGAACGCGTTCGTACGTATCACTTGCGATGCCAACAACCTGCATACTTCATGTACGAAAAATAAACTACATCATGCTGAACTAGTTTTGCTGCTTGTCATCGGGCGGGAATTTATTGAAGAAAATACACCATCAGAACCGCTGTATGTTCAATCTACTGTACACAGGTCGAAACATAAAAAAGGAAAGAAAAACAACCCCGATAACAACACACGTACGTGAAATCAAGAAAGTATGAATTGACCCCAATTTTCTTTCCATCAGCTCGTTTTTAAGCGCTATGTACACATCATGCTCTCGCCGCCGCCGCCGCTACTGATAAATTATTTCCGATATTACCGCCCTGGGAGGGAATTTGGTAACGATGAGGAATTCGAGCGGTCATTCATTGGTTAAAAATTGCAAGGCTTTTAGCCTTGTTCGAAAATAAAGAAAGCTGCTGACGATGGAGTGAACGGTTTGCCTTTTGTTATATTTCATGTTTCGCATGTTTCGCCCTCCTGCCAGATGTTAACTTTACGTGTGTTGCATTTTAACTTTGCAAGCCACGGCATCTAGTTGCTCGAATCACCGAAAATTGCACAACGAGAATGATTTGCTAGTCCCAAGCGTCATTCTGTGTGTTCTTTGTGCAATTTGGTTGGTTCAGGTCAATCACGGAGAGCAACTACGAATTGTACAGTCTACCCAAGCTCAAGCTCAAGCAAGCCACGGCATCTAGTTGTTTGCGGTGTCACCATTCGCATCTATGTTCTGTATCCCGTACGAATTGTGGAAGTAATAACGAATAACTTCAAACAAGCATTTCTCAAATCTTGTCATTTCATACCTATTTTTTTCATTATTTTATATTTTCTCAATCGCTGTTATTGTTTTGGTTTTTTTCGCATATAATTTTCCACTAGCGTAAACATCCAATTAATTCAGCGCAAAAAAGTCCACATTCAGCGCTATTGTACATCGGCTTTGATTAAAAAGCAGGTGCAAGGAGGTGAAAAGTTGAAAGACCTCTTTTTCTTTCGCGAGAAACAGAGGGCGTTGTGACATCGTACATGAAATGATTGTCCCTTTCCTTTTTTTTACTTGATGTATTCAACAGAGCAAACAATTTTGGAGTGAGATTTAATTGGTTGTTAGATGAGGATGGAAAGAAACTACAGATAGTTGAATCTGTTTTGGAAATGGAACGATTTCTGGCATATTGTCAAGTGTATTCGGGTATATTCATAACGATTGAGCTATGAATTAATAACTTTTTATACATTAAGAACAGATTCAGTTTTTTTTATACTCCTAATTATTATGAAATCAACGAGTGCGCGAAACCGTCCATCCCAAGCCCATTCACTGTCGCTAATTTGCGTCAATTTGGCGCACGATTTGCTTATGTGACAATTGTGGCCTGGAGCGAGCACATCTGTAGCCAGCGGTGGTCTCAAATGTACGCTGCTATGGTCACGCTCCCCGCCAGCCAGATGACATCATATGGCGAGTAATTTGCTGCTGCCCTTCTGCTTCTTCGTGTCATATTTGCTCACAGCGCAAGGAAAAGGCGCGCATGACGCGTGTGTGTGTCTCGCTTCCTTTATGATGCATACAGTAGAATAATAGCGCTCGCGCGTTATGATTGTTTTTTTTTAATAAGTTACAGATTTGCATACCGGGAGGAAGTTCGCGTACTTAGTTATGAGTTGATTTAGCATTGCGCGTATTGAAATTCTTCACGTGCCCTCGACACATCGAATGTTACGCAGTTCATCTTCAAAAGATTGACAGTCTCGTAGGTCTTTTGCAGGGTTGAATGTATTCTATACGCATATATTTGATTTATTTTAGTTCATCTATGTCACGACTAGCAATTTTCACTTTTCTTCAGAAAACGATGTTTTTATGCCTAATCTAATCTTCTGGAAAAACACAAAAAAAGTTATCGTTCGTTCTCAACTTTTAAAAAACAACACCAAGCTCAATTGTACCAAGTTGATATTCTAGACATAACAGTCTCGCCATGTAATTTTTGTAGATCCATAATAAATAAATCGGTTCAAGTACAAGAATTTAATGCCACGCTTTCAGCAGGGCTAATGCTCTCATTTCTGGTTTGGAAGAACGAACTAAGTCCCAAAAAAATAAAAAAAAAGTTTAACAGAACACGTGTACACCTAGTTAGTGAATGTCTACTAACAATGAGATTTAAATTCTGCAAAGCTGTTGCAGTTCACTCACTTCTTTATAAAACGATGTTTTCATGCATAATCTTTCGGAAAACACGGAAAACAAGAGCATATTTCCAACAATTATTGAACAATACGAATAATTCAAGAATGTGGAAAACAATTAATTCCATTTTTGGACGCTCCAAGGAAAGAACACAAATTAATCTTATTAATGATGGTATTGAGTATACAAAGGACGAAGAAGTGTGTGAAGTTTTTAACGAATATTTTTCAAACATCGGAACTCAACTATCTCGTGAAATTCCTAAGCGTAATAATGGTAATCCATCGATGTACACTCGTTAAGTCCCAAACTCAATTTTTTTATATCCGTCAAATCCAGCTGAGGTGCTAACGATCATACAAGATCTGAACAGCAAAAAAGGTTGCGGGTCTGATAATATCCCAGTGAATGTAATAAAAACGAACGCAATTGCCTTTTCTAGAATTTGCTCGGAAATGTTCAACATATTGCTGTCTACAGGAAGATACCCAAACTGTCTAAAAATTGCTAGAGTCGTGCCAATTTTTAAATCCGGCAATTGTAAAAATCCTAGCAACTATCGACCGATATCAACCCTATCAGTGTTTAATGAAATATTTGAAAAGCTCATTATTGTCAGATTTCTTGATTTTTTTAAATAAAAATAACGCATGTATACACTCACTATTGTAATATGGAATAATAGTATGGGGGCATGCATGTAAAACAAAACTAAAACAATTACAAGTGTTGCAGAATAGATGTTTGAAAATCATATACAGACTACCAATTCTTCATCCTACTTCGGACTTGTACTCTGACGATTCTCATAGTTTACTGCCTCTTATTGGACTGCGCGAATTACAGACTGTAAAATTTATTCACAGCGTAATAAATGACAATAATATCCATCACAACCTGACAATACCTACAGCAAATCACCAACACTCCACACGACAAGCCCAAAATTTAATGCGAAGTCGGGCAACAACCAATGTTGGTCAACAGCGCATTTTGTTTTATGGACCGTCCCGTTTCAATGCTTTGCCACCGGAAATCCGAGCAATAACACGTTCAGATCTTTTTAAAAATAAATTGAAGCTATACCTAAAATCGATCATAAGAGTTTTCCTAGTATAGATTTCGGTCAACCACAATAATCCACCTCAGTGTTTAGCTTTCTTATTTTTGTATACTTGCCAGTTTTTCTTATAATCTTGTACAATCTATGTTTTATATTCAAATTTTTGTTGTTTCTATTTATCTTTTTTACTATGTTATATTCTTATATTATATTGAATCCCTTAAAAGAAATACTATTTTCACTGGGATCCATACATCCATTGCTCTACATGTTATTGTCCGCTCAAAAAAAAATAATAATAAAAAAAAACCCCGAAGACACTTCTGGAAGCGCTAAAGGTGTTGAACATCGAGAAGGAATTGGCCGGCATCCAAAAGTCGGTCATCCTTAGCACCTGCGCGATTGTCCAACAATTCCTCGGTCAGGACTAAAACAGCACGAGCATGTAGATACGTGCATTCCGCAGAGCCTAGTCCCCCTTTGGCATTCAGAAGCCCGGGGGCAGGTGAAAATTCTGGCTAGGTTCGCCTAGTTAAGAAGTGAGATAAGTCTGCCAAAAAAAAAAACACCAAAAAACTTATTGTTTATTCCCAGTATTTCAAAAAACAACATCAAGTTCAAATGTCCCATGTTGTCCCACTATGCATTTTTATACTTATAATCAAGCTTGATTGATTCAAGTGAGGGGAACTTTTCACATTTCGTTAGACAATAATTTACTGCTCATAAAAAAACGCGGTGTATTGCTAAACTGAAATGCTTAAAGCTTCTGGTAGTCAAATATGTTAGAAAACTTTGATTGCGTTTTTCTCAGTTACTAATTTTGGAACATGGGACAACTATGCGTAGAACGGCAGTATACAGACAAGAATTCCTTTGACAATAAATCGTAAAACTTGTTTTCATCGTGCGCGGTGTTTTTCTTCCGTTGCGTTTCAGCAGCAGAAGCTTTGCTAATGATTATTCTGCTTTTGTTCCACAATTTTCAGGCATGTGAATAACAGATGCTAACATAGGTTTATTACGTGTCAACATTCTTCTTCTTCTTAAGTGGCACTACCGTTCCTAGAGAAACTTCGCCGTCTCAACGTAGTATTACTTGCGTCATTTCTATTAGTACTTAGTTGAGATTTCTATGCCAAATAACACGCCTCAAAATGCATTCTGAGTGGCAAACTCTAGAAAACGCGTGACCACAGTGCAAGTCGGAGGAAATGTCTATGACGAAAAGTTCCCCCGACCAGAACGGGAATCGAACACGAACCCCCGGCATGCGAGGTTTGACGCTAACCACTCGGTCACGGGAGCACGTGCCAACATTAGGAGGCCTAAAAGCAAAAAGTAAAAAAAATTGGCTTGGTAGAGTACAGGCAATCTTTTTTTTTGTGCGGGTGATAGGGACCGCATAAAAAATCGCATTAAAAACGTGCAAAATTTTACCAGTAGCTTTAAAAAATCGTGTTCGGTACACATTTTGAAAAAAACTTTTTTGTGCGGTAGATAGGGACCGCATAAAAAAGTCCCCCAAGAAAATAACTCAAATCAACGCCGCTCACCGTTCAATTTCCTTTTATTTCCCTGCTTTGCGACGGGACAGTTTGCCTTTTCGGTTGCGCGTGGCTGTTTTGTGCTTTTACTTGCATGTCGAAACATGTTGCTGTTAGAAATCATGTCATGCAAACACTTAGAGGCCCCGCATACTACAGACTTTCTGTCAACCAACAGTTTGGTCGGGATGGCCTTCTGGTGCAAAAACCGACCCAACTGAATCGGCGTAATGTGCGCACATGCATACTTCTCCGTATTGATTAGGAAGCCGACCAAACTATCGGCCGACAAATCAGTCTGCAGTCATTTAGAAAAACTTAGAGCGTTCGATGGGAGAAAGGGAATGATTTCAGAAGTGGATAATTGAGACGCAAATATGCTTTTTTCGCACTGAAATGCATATAAACCATCGAAAAAAACTAATGGACGATAACTTCGTCAAATATGCTTCTTTTCATATACCGCACAAAAAAAATCGCACTAAAAAAGGTTTCACTGTAATAGTTTTTGCTTGCACCAGTTCGATAAGTCCCAAAAATCTAATTCGTAATCAGTTTAAACAAACTCGGAATGCAAGAGCATTTAAAGTTACATTGGAAGATAGGCATTGAAAGTAAAAACATTAAAGTCTTAACCCTTTAACCCTCCTGTACTCGCGTGCAAAATGACGTATACCCGCGCACGGTGTCACAGACCGAAAATCGAACTTCTCTGTAATGTTGCCATTGTGTATTTTTCCGACTTTATTGGCATTTATTTGAAGAAGAGGATATAATTGAATGAAAAAACATCAAAAATATGTTTTCTTCCTCTTTATAATGTTTTAATAGTCATCTAATTCAGCCTCCTCAAAACAGAGTAATTTTTGATACTCCAACACAAATAACGAAATTCGAATTTTTCACTGTTATTAATTAAAAGTAAGCAACTGAATATAATTCATGGAAGTATAATGAGCTGTAAAAAATATAAAAACGTATTAATCGATTGTGGTTTCATAGGAGTAAGAATCAGAACATAGCATAACTGCAAACATATTTTTTACATTTCATGCAGTTGTTGGGTGTTTTTCGTGTTTTTTTTTTATCGAAGAGAAGAATGTAGAACGACCTTCTAGATAATTACCGGATGATAAAAGTTCTGGAATATAATGTTTGCATATTTCTGATATTCTTTGTCTCTGTCTTCTTGGGAAACAAAGATATAATGCCTTTTTTAGATAGGGCATAAAAAGATGATATAAAAGGATTTCTAGGAACTACCTTTTCTTATTCTTGTTTTCTTGTCGATGTTGTCCATTTAAAAAAAATATCCCTGAAACTGTAACTGTTAAAAATTACCATAAGCCACCGATTAGTTTTTAGTTTACTGTTTACAATTCTTCCACAAGTGAAACAAGTGTGTATATGTATGACCATTATATTTAGCGAATAACCATACAAAAGTCAAACATTTATATTTTGCTTTTGAACGTATGAATCTAATATATCGATTATATCAACGAATAGTTCATATATGGATCTGTTGAATCCAGTTACAAAAGAGACTGAAATCATATAAGAATAGTCCAGTAATGATCTTATGCATTATGTTCAATAAATATTCCACGCCACTAACATTAATTTATAAATTTCATTCGAGAATATTCTAGAATATGAAAAAGGGCACTTGTCCAAAAAAGTTACTCCTATACTCGCGTCGGTGTGTCTGACCGAAAGTCTAAAAAAGTGGCACACTTCCCCTTTGTACCAACACATGCGACACGCTAAACGATCACGAACGACGAATAACGAAGCTAGAGAGAATCGCAAAGTCGTAGTGTTGATATTTTCTGAGAAATGAACGAATTATTGATTTCTCGGTCTGACAGACCAATGTGTGAGTATAGGAGTGTTAAGAATACCCTATTCCTAAAGGTCCAAAAATAAAGGATTTCGTCATTTGCGTCAATGCTAACGTCGAATAATGGCCCCACATTAAACTTGCCGGAACGGAATCAACGAAACCAAAACAAAACCCGTAATTAGCTGTTACAATATCGGAACCATAAACACTATTCACATTTTCGGCAGACTGATTCACATTTCACCTAAATCAAAGATAAACTGTAAAATGTATCGAATTTCATCTTTTTTCCCTTCTATTTCTGACTCCCTGTAACCCATAAATACATCCAAAGAAAAGGATGCTTCACGATTGTCAGGTATCTTTCAATAGGACGAAGTTCTAGGGTGTATGTAAGAATGTAATTTTTCAGCACAATGTTAATATTGTTTTGCGCATACCACTTCTACTCATCTTTCGGTAATGGATTGACGCGAAACCAGACCAGAGCAAGAAAAACATGTGTGCTATTCCTAAAAGGCAGCTCTGTTTGCCTTAAACTGGCTCTTATTCAATAATTACGCTACGTGAGACAATTCTTCAGGCTATCATTTGAAAGTTGAAAAAAATTAATACAGGATATAGTTGTGAAATATTCAAATTTGTGGATTTATGCAACATTTTAGAAGTGTAAAACTTAAAAGTAAGTGGTTTTTCGGGTGTTATTCTTAGTTTTATCCAAAAAGTGCATAATAAACATGAATGTTTCCAACAACCAAATTCAAGCTCTCTAATTGCTCTACAATTCGTTCTCTGACACCCAACTCCTATCTATTTTTATACGCTCCAATAGCATTTTAAACAATTCCTGGTGAATCTTCAACTAGAATTTACCAAAATGTTTCTCCATGATAGCCAGTTAATTGTTATATTAATGTTCAAATATTTAATTTTCGCTTGAAATAAGGAATATTTCAAATATTCGACAGTTCTCTGCATACTAGCCCATGCATTTCTTCTACATTATTCACTACTTTAGGTCGTTTTAGAAGGTGTCCCTTCATAATAGATACAGTATTTTTCTATTGAGCGCAGTTCTGGAGTATTTGGGGGGTTCAGAACTTGCGGTACGAAATCGACATCATTCGCCTTACACCGCTCTAGCACGTCCTTAGTGGCAATTTCAACTAAATCGTAACACTTAACTAAATCGCAAATGATATAAGGGGCTGTCCACATACCACGTGGACAGAAAAAGCATGATTTTAGACACCCCCCTCCCCCTCCGTGGACAAGCGTGGACATTTCTTATACCCCTCCCCCTGTTGTCCACGTGGACATTCCTCCGGTTTTAAGGAAAAAATCAAGAAATTCTATTTTTTTCGCTTAAATTTCATTTCAGGTTTGTTTCTATTTTCTATTCCATATGTATATTGATAAAAATTATAGCCTTACCAATGGTAACGATTTGTCTTGAAATCTTCGATTTTTTTCAACATTGTCCGGGAGCTCATTATTTTTTTCCGAATTCTATTTATGTTATCTCCATATCCATTTTAAAATATCGATTGTGAGCTTATTCTCGAGGATTTTTATCAAAGCTGGCTGGCTGTTTGAGTTTTCAAAAAATCAGACAATGAAATCAAGCACTTTGTTTGAAAACAGAATTTTCTCGTCTAAACAACAATGACTTTCGCTTTTACAGGTTCGGTAGTGCCTGATGGCTATAATGAACCTAGTAAAAACAAAACATCTGCAATATCATCGTGATCGATGATTCCGTTGACCTACAACTCATAATTGTTAAATCATGCTAAACATTGTCCTGAAAAATTGGTGCCGATTCTAAGGAAAAAACCAAAAGCATACTTTTGTAGACATACATTTTTTCGATCATAGATGCACCGTTTTTAACTGAGTATTTCAGCATCCTTCATGCAACTTGAGAATTCCATCCTCTCAGAACTTATGCTATGCAGTAAGTTGAAGTTCTTACAAGAATCTTAACAGTTAAGAATCTGAAGATGCAATATCTGGTGTGTAAGGCGGGTGGAGTTTTAGAAGTGCCCTAGAAGCGTTCTGGATCGTTGATTTTCAAACGTTCAGCTGCTAGCAGTACTTGTTGGAATTCATCGAAACTAGTTGCTTGGTAGATGCTCATGATACAGATTTTATTCCAGTCCTACCAGACCCAGCCATAACTTTCTTCAAGCGAAAACCTGCTTCGGGGTTCCATTCACTTGCTAAGATTTTTTTAACTCAACATTCTTGTAAATGATTTGCCCTTTCCAATTCGTTACAAATATGTATTTTTGTCGCGTTTATGAAACGAATCGCAGATTGAGATAAGTCCCTTCAAGTGTTTTTCGGTAAAACAAACCCTTATTCCGGAATCCGGTCGGATTTGAAATTAGCACAATGTTGCGTTCTTTAAGAGGGTATTCTAGTCTAGAATTTTGAAAAAATCAATTTCTTTTCTTCATATTTCTCTAATTCAGACATTTAAGAATATACCATAGGAGAGCCTTCTCGAAAATCTCATTATTTACCAAGTTATAGCCATTTTAGTGATGCGATATCTTATCTAGTACGGCCATAACAATTAACTTCAAACGCGTTTTTCTCGAAACATGTTTTTTTCAAACTGGCTTACACGATATCTCAAGTTCTACTTATCCGATCTATGTTTATATGAATACAATCTGTATGTATCTTTCTATCGCATGAACCTATAAAAAATCATGATTTTGTAACTTTACTATTTTAAAAAAATCAAGAAACTTGAAAAAATGTTTTAAACAGCATTTTTTTTCTTCAAATTACCGCCATTTTATCAAAAAACACGTTTTTGACTTGTCCGAGGTTCATGCGATAGTGGCATCTTTACTGATTCAGAATCTGTTCGATTTGTTCGAGAACCTGAAGTGCTGGAATCTTGTACGCCATGGCAAAACTTTTTTTTGAACCCCCTCACTTGATCAGCTTCTAATTATGGATATATTTTTTTCGTTCAATTTTCGTTTTATTGTTGAAAAATAGATAAACGAATAGTGATATAATGGATGGTAAAAATATTCTTTGTTTTACTTTTTCGGAGCTCGAAGAAACGTCCGAAATTCGGTCTCTATCCCCCTTAATCTGATCGAGTCAGATCCTATCGGATTGTACAAATGTTGCAACCTTGAAATGCGGAATGCAAAAGTTTATTTCGTCGGATTGCGATATGTCAAATCCGATCGGGTTCCGTAATATGGGTTAATATGTAGTCCACGCAGTGTTGCATGTTTGCATGTTGCATGCATGTTTTTCGTGATGTTTTGTTTCTGTGATTTCGGTGATTTTCGACATCTGTAGCGAATCTACTAATTCATGTGCATGAAAGATTAATCTTGTCTTTAAATTAATCAACAGTAGCAGCATGAACTTTCCAGACAACTCAAAAGAAGCGCATTACAAAAATTACCAGACATCAATGAAGAACAACATCATTGCAAGAAATAGATCTCCAGAGTTGTTCGTTTCAATGTTCAGAAATCCTTGGGAGTTCTCGAAAAAAAACAGTTTTGTCATCAAGAGCAAAAGCTGAATTCAACCCGCACTTAAGTCGTGAATATAGTAGAACCCCGATTATCTGCGGAATAGTGCGGCAAGGCCTCCGCGGATTACGAAAATCGCGGATAACGTAATAAATTACTAAAAATGAGATTCGAACACAAAAAAAAATATTTCGGCATGATAACTAAGTTTTATGAATACAGGCATCATTAAACTATGCATCTGTAAAGTCGTACACACCAGGGGTCAATTAATGTAAAAGCCATAACCAAAACAAAATAGCAAAAGCCTATCACTCACTGATCAATTCCGGGAAAGTCCATAGAATTACTATGGAACTCACTTCCACGGATAAACTGCACCGCGGATCATCCGCTCGTGGATAATCGAGGTTCCACTGTACTACAAAAATCCAACTTTTTTTTTGTTATTGGGTGTCTTCATCCTGGCGGATTTAATGGCCCTCTATTACCGATTGGAATAAATTGGATCCTAGTTCATGTGCGTTACTTTCAGAATATACATTTCAGGAAATAGGTTCAGTCAGATGAAAAAATATGGATGTTTGACCGAGCAGCACTCTCAGGCAGCTCAGTATTTTTATTAATGAATACTGAGTACTCAGGACGTGCGTGAAGTTCAGAAAATCGTGTATATACATAACATATCTCATTCAATTTTGACTACTAACTTGAATGTTTTACTTTAAAAAATACTTAACGTGTCCACGTGGACAGTATCAAAACCCCCTCCCCCCTCACCGTGGACAAGCGTGGACATTCTCGTAACCCCTACCCCCCCTAAAGTTGTCCACGTGGTATGTGGACAGCCCCTAATAAGTCATCATAACCCATGTTTTTCTGGTCCTCTCGGACGAGGATCCCATTAAAAATATTAGAGGGAGTGGTGTACAGAATATGACCACATTGTTGGGTTTCGCTTGCCAGCAGCAAAACTTTCTCCACTAAGGATGGCAGCTGCGCTTACCTTGAACATGAGAAAGTAATGCAACTCTTTTTGAGACCAGTAATATTAACTGAAGCGTTTCTTTTGAGAATAGTGCAAAATGATGAGAAGTGTTTATATTCTTAGTAGCTTCAATATAAAATGACAGCGTAGTTATACGTCAACAATATATGATTATGGTGGTTGAACAAATAAGACGATTGTCTTTGGCGGTAGTAAATGTCTAGAAGAAGAGATACATACTGACAATAAGGACACATATCTCGTTCTCACGAGAGCAAGAAATAAATATGTATCAACCATCTTCAGTTACTTCTACAACGCCACACATCGATCCATTCTATACCGGGGTATAAATTCAAAGTTTCGAAAACGAAAGCGAAGCCCTTACGTGCGAATCAGTACACAAACGCTCTGCTCCTAATGGTATGAAAACCAACGACGGAACCCATGAGAGCGTTTGCATTTGTGGCACCATTTGTCCACAATCTATATCTAATTATCATGGATTGTTCGTTCTTCAATAGATGCTCCGATAAGATCAGCAGCATCATAGAAACAGGAGATAATACATTGGTAAGCGAATAAGACTATTCTTCCTTCTTTCCTTCTTTGTATTAAAGAGGCTTTAAACTTTTTTAGTCCATTCGCCACTGGTACTGAGTAGGACCCTTGTGGAAAATTTTACTCCAAACTCCTTCACCTGTCTTGAGAAAGGCTCGACGCTCGCCAGCAACTATGTTGTTTCGATGACCATCGAACGATTCAGCTTCACAACAATAACTAATTAGATTTCTGAGCGAGCACCCGCTTATATACAGATTTGTGTGATTTCAGTAGTCTGTTGTCAAAGCTATTTTTAAACTATTGAAACAAGTTTATCTGGTCAATGAGTAACAAATAACACTCGTGGACATTTTATCTTTAGTTTTGTTTGCTTTAAACTGGCTCTAATTAAAAAATTACGCTACGTTGGACAATTCTGTTGTTTCCATTTGAAAGATGAGATAATTTAATACAGGATAAAATTGTGAAACTTCCAAATTATTTTGAAGAGCAAAACTATAATACAGCAAAAATGAAGTGAAACACTTTTCTTTTTTTTCTGTATTATAGTGACTTTCAACACTTTTTGGCTGGTTCGTCACTGTTACTTCCATGTTTGGAAGAATGTCGCGAGTGAGAATTAAACTCGTGGCCCTTAGCGTGAGAGGTACGGATGTTACCACAATGCTGATCTCCTCCAAGCGAAAAACTTAAAAGCTTGAGGTTTTAAAGGTGTTTCTATCCACCAAATTGCAGCCTTCTACTCGCTTTACAATTCGTCCTTTGACAACCGTTTAAATATTTCATTTTCGCTTGAAATAAGTCAGCAAATAAGTCGAGTTTTCAAACCACCCTAATTCAGGATGGTGCACCGAAAAAGGTAATGACAAAAAATAAAACAACAATTAGTTTTTTATCTTTAATTAATTAACCTTTATTATTTAAGGTGAAAAGGTAATCCATTTTTTTTTCTCGATAGTTGTGTAGTGAGCGATATCTCGCGTAATATGGATCATACAATTTCAAGATTTGACTCGCTGTAAAGATGACATTTCACACTGAAAAAAATCTTTTGCTATTTTTCATTGTTTCATTCAATTGTGAGTTAACAATGGAAGTCAACAATGAGAAAATTCGGTTCTTTTTACACTTTTTCTTCGATAATGGTAAAAATGTAAGCCAGACCGCTGAAATGTGAAGCCAGACCGCTGACCGAAAAATGTAAGCCAGGCCGCTGAATGATGCTTATGGGGTCGATACCGTAACAGAAAAATTCGTGCAATTCTCGCGTAACTTTTGAAAAGGTCCAATGTAACATTTTCGTCAATTCGAGAAAAATGAAGTTGAAGACCCGAACATTATTCCGCGAATTGTCTTAAAAGGTATCGATCTTTATCACTACTTTTACCACTAGCAGTCAATAATAACTCTGAAAAACCAATCGTAACAGTTGTTCCGTGATTTGAGCTTAAATTTGAAGCCTCGGAGCGAAAAATGTTACGTTGGACGTTTTGACTGCCCCTGTTTGCACATTGGACATATTACGTTTCACGATAAGAATTTGAAACTAACTACTGAAGAACAATCGAAACATCAGCATTTCATTCTAAAGACAGATTATTATTGTCATTACTCGTTGAATTGCACTGACATAGATAACAACACCTGAAAGAAACAAAAACTCAAAACGACCGAAGTACGACTTCGTGTTGTTTTGATTGCTTTGTTACTTCGGAAGTTTCGAGCGTCGGAGGAAAGAGGCGTCTGAAGTAACAGCCGAGTGCTTAAAATCCGAATCTGTACATTGGGGATTTTTTGCATCGGCGATTAAAAGATGAAGAAGATAGATACGTGAACGATTGTTTTTGTAATGCATTCAATGATTGAAAACTAATAGCGTGCATCCATTAACTCGATTTGTTTACATTTGTTACATAGGACCTTTTCAAAAGTTACGCGAGAATTTAATTTTTCTTTTTTAATTTTTTTTTAAAAGTATTATAGTATTATAGTGCAACACACTAAATTCTGATCTCTACTGTCAACAACTGTTCCGTTTGAAGCTAGTTTCTGACCAAAAACGTCCAGATTTGGCCAATAGAGTAGATGTTGTGTTTCATCAGGAAGTGTATATTTGGCTCATATCTGACAATCCGAAGCATATTAAAAAAAAGTTTTGAATTTCACTCAAAAATAATGAATTACTTTTTCCCCAACCTAATATTGTACATTTTGCCTCATGAAATAAAACTGGAATGTGAAGGGAGTTTCTATGAAATTGCTGTAAAAATACGTCAGAGAGTCAAAAATCCCTCAGATGCGAAAATCAACCAAATCACTTCCCGAATAATTCAATATACTAGTTCGTTATTTTTGAATACAGATTGATTTTTTTTTCTATCCTTAAAATATGTGTTTCATACTTACCGCCGATTGTGAATGCTACTCTCGATTCGTGTCAGTAATCTACCTTCATGAAATCATAATTAGTGAACCATCGCTTCCTACTTACAACATTCACACCGTCGCTCCAAAACATCTTTTGATGATTCATTATTCTTTGGAACTGTGTTCGAACTCTTTCATGCTTGATATAAGCACACGTATCGCCGTATATACATACGTGTCAAGTAAAATCATTCAAAAAGTTCTTAAGTGTAGTGAATCATCGGATCCATTTTCGACCAAGCGTTCCGTAAATCGTCCGTCTTCTCGTCGCGCGCACCTCTGCTGGTGTCCACTCTCTCCCGCTGTTGTGTTGGTGAGCAAACGAAATTCCTATAAGAAAAAGGACTTTCGCCATCTTATTTCTGGTTGTTTCTTTCCCTTTTACCGAAATATTTCGATTGTTTTTTGAAAAGGTAGTAAAATTCTTTTATTGTTTCCGTTTTGGAATTTTCTACAACCCTAACACTTTTCCTACATCGGTAGAAAAATCAGTCTCTTATTAGTAATCATATTTCGAGTTTACTTATGTCTATTATTTGTTCACAATCGGTTTAATTTGCTACCGTTCGTTTATTTCCGCTAAAACTAGGACGATATTTGTATGGCAAGCCGAATCTGTGGATTTGCAAGTAAGAAAAGAAGTAATCCATTCCATTGTGTGGATCGCAGCTTGATATGTGCTTATCAGTAAGTAGAAGAAAGCAGGTAATAAGTACCAGTTCATCTGTTCTGACCCTAAATATTACTAATGCCGGTGTCATTGCTTCGGCTTGATGTGGTCGATTTGGCGCAATAGTTCTCGAGTTTCTCGAACTCGGTGGACCGGGTCGGAGTGGCAGTAGTCGCCGTAGACATGTTCATCATCATGTTGTAGTTTCGTTCCTTCTTGCACAACACCGGGTAGCAAATGAATCCCCAGTAGGCCCCAGCGCCAATCATGATCACGAACATCACGATCGATATGATTCCCCACGCTGAGATGCGACTTGTCTTCGGGGTGACCACCGATCGTTGTTGACTGGGGGTCGTTGACCCGTACCGGCTAGTGGAGTCGCTAGGATTTCCAAGCCCGGATGGCATGTAGTATCGCTGTGCTGACATCCGGGAACTTGATGTTCCAGTGCCACTACCACCACTGTTAGCTGCTGCTAGCCCTCCATAATTGTAGAGACCCTTGGCTTGGCCATCCGAGCCCCCCGAAACCGCCGAGCAACATGCAATGATGGCTGTGAGTAGGGAACAAGTTTATGATTGGAGTGAAAAATTGTGAGTACAGAAAGCAAAAACAAAGGAAGAATCATCGGACCGAAAAAATACAACCTTAGCACCGTCACCGATGATAGTTTCGAGCAACTACCTGTTCCCACAATTTGTTTATGCTAGGAAGGGAATGTTTGATACATTGGTCCTAAGATACTTACATCCGGTGAAGAAAATCCACCAAAGGTGTTGTTTGTTCAACATTTTTGTATCTTTCCGAGGAGGTTCTTTATTTACAGCTCTTCGCAGTCGAGTGAGCAAGATGTTTCATCCAAGCACACTTACACACTTACACAGGCAAATGTAGACCCTCGAATGAATTTTCTGCAGCAAGAGGTCCGAATGGAAGCAGCATGAGATTGAAACAAGCCTCACGCGTATTCATGCGATTTGCCCCGAATTCTACTTGCACGAAATTGAAATTGTGGTCTATCACTTGTTGTAGTACACCGTGCATTCAGTTTAATTCACTTTTCCACCAATCGAACGGCTGATAATCAGGATGCACACTTTGCCGACCGAAATTCGGCGAGCTGTAAAAAACAACGACCTCGCGGTTGGACGCTTTCTATCAGTATCACCTCTGACACATACTCGCACACTCACCGAACTCGCTCTGGAACTGAAACTATACGACTGGCCTTCTCGGAAGCCTGCCTGCCTTGAGACCGGAGTGTTTGGAACGGGGACGACTGTGGAAACAACGACAAGCATAAGATGACGACGGGTGATGCCGAATGTGAGTGCCGTGCCTGCCTGCCTGCCTGCCTGCCTATGTACCGCTGTGAGGTTTATTTTTCTTTTTGTTCGTCCGCTTCCACGGAGATCTCGCACCTATACACCTCTATAGGGGTATGCTGTGCGTCGCGTGCACACGACAACATGAAGACAGCGGATAAACGGTGTCTAGGTTGGCTTATGTTTATGTTGATGCCAGAAGGGGAGTAACGCATTCTGTGCATCGAATGACGACGGGTCACTGCCAGTGCGGGATGCAGTGTTGCCGTTTATGTTTGCTTACTTTGGGAGGGCACATATTTGAATTTTCTTCATACTGATTTTTTTTTCTCTTTTCTTTTCAGGTATGCTTTGCAGTCAAGAATCTTGAATATTGGCATATTCTCGTAAGTAATCACTACACCATTCTCAAAAATTCTACAAATGTTCACCGATTATCTTTTATTTCTGCAAAAATGTGTTCGTAAAAAATATAGAAACCATGAATCCATTCTGTTTCGTTTTTAAAATTATTAAGATTTTAACAGTTTGAACGCAGAGCAAATTTTATGAGTATGTGCCAAAAATGCGGATGAGTCCTGGGTATACAGTAGGGTGCCAATGGATGTATGGGAAAAATCGACCCTAAAATTTCAAGAAGTTACCCTACACAAAATGTTCACCACCTCGAGAAAACACCCTATGCCGAATTTCAGCTCAATCGGACTTAAGGGAGAGTGGCGCAAAGCGGTCAAAGTTTGAGTTTTTTGAAAGTCGAAAAATCACCCAAGGAGGGAGTAAAAGAAATCGGGGTTTTCGAAATTTTTTGATGCCAAAAGTCTTAAAAATTTGCATGAAATGCCGAGTTCTAGTGTCATCTCGAAAAAAAAAAATGTCAAAAATCGGTACTCTGGGACTGGGACGAAACGAAAAGTATGGTTTTGGGTGCCAATAAAAATAGTTATCTCGATTTTTCATCCGGAACATGCTACAAAATGTTGATATGCACGATAATATACCCTATGCAAAATATTAGCTCACTCGGACTTCATTTACTGGTGTCGCAGACGTTAAAATTTGAGTTTTTTGAAAACCGAAAAATCACCGGAAATCGGGGTTTAGAAAAAAATATGTCAAATGTCTTAATTTACAGTTATCTCAAAAACATTTTTTTTTGTCAAAAATCGATTTTTCAGACGAAAAAACCACCAACCGAAAACAAATTTTTTTCCAAAAAAAAAAATTCGAGATAGCTGTAAATCTCGACGAGTAATGTATTTTTAAAATATTTGGCATCGAATTTTTTTTGAAAACTTAAATTTTCGGTGATTTTTCGTTTTTCAAAAAAACTAAAATTTTAACGTCTATCATACCAGTAAATGAAGTCCGAATTCATATTTCGTAGCAAGTTCCGAATGAAAAATCGAGATAACCATTTTTATTGGCACCCAAAACCATATTTTTCGTTTCGTATTCCAAAAAAAAAATGAGTCTCAGAGTGCCGATTTTTCACAATTTTTTTTTTCGAAAACCCCGATTTCCTTTACTTCCCCCTTGGGTGGTTTTTCGATTTTCAAAAAGCGCAAACTTTGACCGCTTTGCGTCACTCTCTCTCTCTTAAGTCCGATTGAACTTATATTTCGCATAGGGTATTTTTTCCAGGCGGTGAACATTTTTTATGGGGTACCTTTTTGCAATTCGAGATGACCATTTTCATTGGCACCTTAGTATACAGTGTCGGACAAAACATTAAGACCACTGCTCAAGCAAAAAAGAAAGTGACAAAACTTTGAGGAAAAATAATCCAATCCAGTGCTTCAATCCATTTACAATAATTTATTTGTATTATTGGATGAAATTTATAACATCTGTAGTTGAAACAATAGTCATTCATTAAAAAATACGATTTAAGCATACTTAACAACTAAAATGACGTTACAAAAATTAAGACCGGTTTTGAAATTCAAGAGAAAAAAATAAAAACAAGAAAATTCACATCATGAAAACTTCTAGGGTTAGTACTTGGTCGTGTAAATTTTGTTACTTATCACTTCATGCATCTGGTTCGGTATGGATTCTACCAGCTTCTGGCACGTGGTGACCCGTATACTCGCGCACGATATCATAGACTTGTCTCTGTAATTTTTCTATTGTGTATTTATAGGCGTTATTTGTATTTATTTAAAGTAGTAAAAGAATTAATTAAGTTTAAAAAACTCCAGAAAATACTTTTCCTTCAACTTCATTCAATAATCTTTTAATTCAGCCTCCTCAAAACAAAATTTGGTCTGTCTGTGAGATTGCATGCTCGAGTATAGGAGGGTTAACACGTTGAGTCCCGAATTTTTGTTGCAGCGCTTTCCATTCAACCCGCATCAAGGGCGTTTGCACAATATCAGTGTCGGTCTAAGCTCCCAAATATACTTATTGCATGGATAGAAAATAATTGATAAGTAATACTTTAGTTTCTGTAAAGTCTCATCAATCAATATCGTTGATTTTTTTAGGAAATCGTCATTTATTTTTATTCTCCATAAAAAATCAATCAAGATCATTAATGTATCCTCAATTACCTAGATGTATAAGGACCCTCTATCGGAATTATTGGACCCTATTTTGTAAATTCAATCGGACGGTCGATTCGATTCCTATAACTATCACACCGAACAAACTTTCGTATTTTGTAAATCGATAGAATCTTATCGAATCGAGTTCTTTCTCGAGCGTCGACGAATTTCATATTTTGAAACGTTACCGAAATACTTCCCAAAGCAAAACACCAGAAATGCAATAATCAAACCGAACAGCTCTAAAAATTATGCCGACAACTTTCACCCGACTGTATATATATAACTGTAAAATAGAGATAACTAGCAAAGTTCTGTTCACCTAGAATTACATAATAGGGGCCAATATTTAATTTTAGAAATTTTTAATTTTTCATTCATCACTGTTGCTCTATTCATGGCTTGAATCTTGAAAGAAATCTCCACAATTAATTCACATTACTTAAAATTTAAATAGCAATACTGCATTAAAACTCGCATTCGCAGTCTTCAAAAGCGAAGTTTTCTCCGAAAATTCAATTTTTATTCATTTTTGAAACCTTATTCCGGATGTTTCCAGCACTTTCATTTGGTCATTTAACAAGTGATTTTCCTGGAGAAAATTTTGTTGAAGTTGTTCCTAGTGACAATTTTTTTCTTTATTGCAAGTTATGGTCAAAAAACTAGATATTAAATATCTAACAATACAAAAGAAAATATTAGAACGGAAACTTTAATAAAGAAAATCCTCTCTTACAGCTGATATGTTTTATTATAATTAGCATAAACACCTTAAAAAATATTTAAGGCAAAAGTTGGAATGATATATTTAATCCAGCCAGCTGGCGGGCGCCTAAGAATACCTACGCGGGCGATCGGTAGACCGCGGTCTACCGTTTGGCCATCCCTGCTCTATACGGTTCAGATCCGGTGACTACGTTGGCGCTGACGTCGACTTTGTTATTCTGGAACCACTTCTTGTCTTGGCGGTGTGCTTCGGATCGTTATCCTGCATGAACTGCCATTTCAGGGGCATCTCCCACTCAATGTGTGTCAGCATAACATCCCCTAGGATTTGGGCGTAAAGGTTTTTTTATACCATTTGTTTATTAGGCTCATTTAGCAATTCAGCTGTGACAGAGCCGAATTTATCGTGTGCATTTTTTCTCATGTTGTATTTTACACAGTAGCCGTTTTGGCGTAAGAGTATTCCTATCGTATCGATACACATTTTTGTCTATTACACATTAGCCATTTAAGCGTAAGAGTATTCCTATTCTATCGATACACAACATATGTTGCCTTTTCGGCGTAAGCATATTCCTATTGTTCGAACGCTCACAGTTGGACTATATACACAGCGGTGCAGTTTATATGAGACTTCCATTGTTGTGTCATAAATAGCACCAATTACCGATGCAGCAGTTCATATGTGGAGTGAGAGGCTGGAATCACCATCACGTGATGATTGTTGCATGAACGTAGTGGCTAAAGTAACACACAAAGATGGTCAGTTGATGGCCCTAAGTTTAAGCTCATGATTGTTCGCTGAGTAGCGGACACGCAACTAATTAAGCTACGAAGATCCCCTGTAAAGGTACTGATACATGGTCTTTTCTACCCAGTACAGGGGACCAACCCCGTACAGGGGGAAGCACCCCCACACCTTAATGTTCCCTCCTCCATGCTTGAATGTCTTCATGGTATACTGTAGCATGGTAAGCGCAGCCTATTGGACGATGGACTAAAGTTTTTCCGTTCGAGCCGATGAGGTTTACCTTCGTCTCATCAGACCACAGTATATTTCGTCACTGCTTTTCCTTCTCCGGACCGATCCAATCGAAGTGGTTTTTGGTGAACTTCGGCCGCGCCTTCAGATGCGTCGGCGTCAGTATCGGGACCATCCGGGAGCTTTTACCGTCTAGCCTGCTCCACCAGCCCCCGCTGAACTGCCCGGGAGCTCACGAACAATTAGTTCGTCCCGGATCTTTTTCGAGACCTAGAAGGGATCTTTCTTGGAGGCTCGCTTAAATTTGATGAACCTCCTTTTACGTTTGATATGATGCCTAGGACTAGCAAAATATGTGAACGGAAGAATTGTCAAACGATCATTGTATTTTACATTTCCCTTTGAAATTATTGCACATCTCATGTTTACGTAGTTCTCGAACCGCGAAAGTTCATTCATCTCTAGTATCTGAAATGACGATTGTCCCAGGCTTCTCAGTTTAAAAGTACGTTTTAGGGAAACATATAACGACAAGCGTGTACAAAAGTACTCAACACCAAAAAATACCCCCGACTTGCATGTGTATTTGCAGAGAGGATTTCCACAGGTACATCGATTTTGAAGTCTGTGTTGGGGAAACCGTAAATTGGGCTAGTCAAAACTTGGCAGTTAGGGCGTTTAAATAACGCTTGACATTTTACAGTTATTAAATTGTTCATCTCATGAAAAATAATATTTTATTAATCGTGATAGACGAGCAGAAATACTTCCTATCAATTGATGCAAACACCTTTCCGATCTTTTAAGAAATGTTGGAGTTATAAGCATTCGAAATACGGGTAGGGTTAGCACACAAATCGGCAGAACAAATGTATGGAAAAAAGGAAGTTCTTCCAGTTTTCATGAATTTAAATCGATAGACATTAGCGAATTGTAATGTATAGCATATCAAACAAATCTTAGAGAATTTCCGATTCGATTGGTATGCAAATCGTGAGAATTCGTTCACAGTGAAAATAGTTATCAACGTTAACTTTATTTCATAAAAACGTGACCTGTTTTCTGATTTGGCACCCTTCCTGAAAGACGTAGTTCTACGTCAAAAATACGAAAAAGATTTTCATTCACAATTGTGTTAATTTTTAAAGTGCATCCCGTCAGCGGAACAGAAGTTCAATTCCGTCAACGCGATTACAATTGGATTTTCTCAAGAATCCAATTGTAATCGGATTCTTGAGAGTAATTTTTCTTTTCTTTCGTTTTTCGGAAAATGACAACAAATTCGAAAAATTGCCAAACAAAAACATTGACCATAACTTACATTTTTGTTCCTGCAGGAGGTTCTATCCAATGCATTTTTCCTACATCACAATATGTAATGTTTTATTAAAGTAATACTGTAGAAAAGTTTACATATTTTAGAATTTTATAAGTTTTGTTTTTTATTAGGTGAAGGTATGTACTTTCCACACAAAGTTGTTTCAAATCGAATTTATTAGTAAGTGAGCTATCTAAGCTAAGCTATCATTTGATGCCAAAACCGTGCAATATGGTTGCTTTTCAAAACCATCATAATTGTACGATTTTTCGAACGCTTGGCATAAAATGGGTTAACTTGGAATGAAATGGGTAAAATGGGTTCAATTTTACCGATTTTCTCCGATTTCCTCCTAAATTCACAAAAAATTTCCAAAAAATGGTTTGTGGAACTGAAAAGAATTTCAATATTTTTTTAGTACTAAAATTTTTGATGAATTTTTTTTTGATAATTTTTCTTGATACACCGTGGTAAGATGCACATTCAGTATTTTTTTCAAATTTTTATCTCGGAGCTATTGAGGTTGGCGTGAAATAAACGAAAAAGTACGTTTTTCACTATAGATCCTACGTCAAACCACATAGGGGTTCAAATAAACCGCCAAAATTTCTTATTTAATTTCCTTTACAATATTTGCCATACAGCTAGTGATTTGGTTTGGGGGCACTTTTACTCTTTGGAAATATAAAAAAAATATTTTTTGATACCGCGCAACATTGAAAAAAATCTGAAAAAAATCACACATATCTAGAAAAGTCGTAGAAACACATTTAAATATGAATTAGAGTAGTACTGAATCTCTAAATCCCAAAAAAAAAATTCAAAATTTCAATATTTTTTTTAGTACTAAAATTTTGATGAAATTTTTTTTTGATAATTTTTCTTGATACACCGTAGTAAGATGCACATTCAGTATTTTATTCAAATTTTTATCTCGGGTCTTTTGAGGATGGCGTGAAATAATCGAAAAAGTACGTTTTTCAATATAGATCCTACGTCAAACCACATAGGGGTTCAAATAAACCGCCAAAATTTCTTATTTAATATCCTTTACAATATTTGCCTAGTGGGCACTTTTTACTCCCTTACCCGGCCAGGCCCTTTATTTTCTCTCAGTGAAATTTATTCTGGGGTCAATGTAATGGGGGTGAAGTAGCCATCTAACGATGGGTAAGGAACCGGGAACCGGTCCCAAGTCGCCTAGGTGACTTGATCCGAGTCAGCCGCCGACCCGCCGTCGGAAGCAGCGGCTTCTCTCGAGCAAAAACCTGTGTTCCCAATTAGTTTAAAACATAGGTGACGATCCTTTAGTAAAGTACGTTTATCTGGTTAATTTTCGTTTTAAAATATATCATTCATTGCATTTCGAAACTATTGTACCATGTGTGGTGTGGCATCTAAATCCATGCGTTTTTTTCGCTTGAGGACATTTCTAGTTAACTTTTGGGACATGCTCTTTGCGACTACTTCCGTTGCTCTCATTTACTTTTCTATTTCTATTCTTTCTATTCTAAACCGAAAACACATTTGCTTGCTAGGTACAATTCTGTTTTTTTCTAATCCACACATCTGGCAACATCAACAGGGTGCAAAATTACTTTGAAATATGATTTCTGCACTGTATGCAAACTTCACGAAGATTCATATAGTCCTGCACGGGGTAACGTAACCGCCTCGTTGTGTACAGATTGTCAACAATAAACTACATGTGATACGTTAGCATGTTTTTGAAAGAAATTGAGGAAGCTGATTTATTATCTTTACGAGTTAAATATTTAGTCTAGGCGCTCGACGTAGTGTCGTATCATTGCACTAATTTTAAAAAAAACCATAACACGCTGGCTGTACTCGTGTTCGTAACTCATTGTAAATCAATCGTAAGTGTGGAATTAACATGGACAAGAAAACTAAAAATCACACCAGGCATGTCGTAAATAAATGCTCTCGAATCCCATATTTTATCCTTCTCAGCAACATACGAAAAATAGATTCTCCACTTAAGGGATGTTCTGTAAATATTAGGTTAGAAAAGATTTTTTTTATCAATGTTATTGTCAGATTTTCGATACATGGATACATACAAACAAATGCATACAAGCGCTTGAGTCATAAGATAGACATCGACTGTATTTAAATTGATCATTGTCAAGGAATTGATATACGAAATTTTTTTTCTTAACTTCACAATGGAAACTAGATTCACGAGATAGTCCATACTGAAATACTCGCTTACTATCTCATGGATATGTTGGGGCTCTTCTGTGCTCATTAGATAATAGATAACTGTATGTAGTTGAAACTTTCAGATATTGGGTTCTCTTCCTGTTAAAGCTTCTGGGTTGCATTTTCTCATGCCGTGGTTTTATATTATCTTTCCGTTTTTATCCATTATCCAAAGCTCATTATTGATATTGATTTCTGCAAAATTTTCTTCATCACTCCAACTGGGAGCTTCGAAAATGTATGAAGTGCTTTATTCATTTTTCTTGTTTTATAATAGTGTTCAACCAAACTTGCAAACTTGCGAATTTGCGTGCATCATTGATACACCGTTTCCAAAAAGCGAGTATCTTCTTTGAATTGAATTTTTACTGCTACAGATGGAATGATTAAAAGGTAACTATCCGATATTCGGTCAATTTTTAGTATCTGATCGGATATCGGATAGTAACAGTCTATCCGACAAGACACCGAATGTTAATAGAAAATTGATAATTCTTTATCAATGCTGTATGAACCGTATCACAATAGCAATCACCTCATTTATTTGCGTTTAAAAAAAAGCTTAATTACTTAGCTTAATATTTTAGTGTTCGAAATCAGTCAAAATTAATCACCACAACCTACCACATTTCTACAATACACAGGAAATTTACTTTTATCATTTAACACGTAGAGCCCCACATTGTTCTTGATGCGCTTTCCATTTACCCCACATTAAGAGCGTTTGCACAATATCAGTATCAGTTTATTGTACAATATTAAATGGTCAGAAATTTCACTAAAAAGTAGTGAAATAAATCATACTTTCTTGAATTTCCTCAATTTGTAACTGTCAATCCCAGTAGTCAACGTTTTTCGAACGAAAAGCTCAATGTCAATCCCTAGGGATTGACACGGGGCTCAATGTGTTAAAGTAGCTGCAACACAATTTAACATCGATTTGATAGCGATTCAATTGCTCTAGCTTATTTTGATCAATGGTGCTGTCGCCCTAATGTCGATAAAAATGTACTTTGCATTTTTCTTAATTTTTCTTGAGAAAGAGTCATATTGTACCAAAACATATGAATACGGCTGATGTTTATGATTTAATTTATTATTTATTTGAAACCACAATAATACAATGTTCTAAAACACAATTTTGTCTGGAGTTCATCAAAACAAGCACATTCGCGATTCGAGAACTACGTACACATGAGAGATGACAAATCTTTCGTTCACATATTTTGGTAGTCCTAGGCATCATATCAAACGTAAAAAGGTGGTTATTAAATTTACTTGTGACGAAGAACATATTCTATTACAATGCATGAATTGATGTTACATGACAACTTCACTCAAATACTTTGAATTTAATTGAATTCGAAAATTGTTTCGTTCAATCAATAATTTAATCAATTACAAACAAATGCTTACTAAACCAACGGTAGACCCCTTCAATTTTTTTTGTACAGGGTCTTATTTTTTGCAGTTCATTTCCCTAGAAAAAGATCCTTTTGAAGAACTAACAGTAAACTTCAACCATCGGCTTTTTGAGATCCTCGCTGCCACTGTCGTCCGGTTGCTAGGTTAATGACCGATGAATCATGAATTAGACCAGGGATTTTTTGTAATGGTGCTCCGCGAAGTTATAGCAAATGCTCTCGCTTGAAAACCCACCTTGAAAAAAACCATTCTTTAATTTAATTTCACGAAGCATATAATGCTGTATTTTGTTTACTCTGGGTCAGATGTCGTGTAACTGCGACGCGTAATCGAAATAGGTAATTCCAGGTAATTAGGTAATGTCAATGCAAATATGATTTGTTTTATTGATTACGAAATGCAGGTGCTCCGTCAAATTATTTTGCTATAAAAAGTGCTCTGCCATAAAAAAAATCTGAAAACCCCTGAATTAGACGATTATATTTTGTTCTACCAGTACCATTACCCCACGTTTCTCAACTTCTTTGATCTACCTTTGGTAACGCATAGAAACAACAACAATGTATGCTTGTGATGCAAAGCTACAGAAGCACTCAGATGGCATGAAACTCGTCGCAGTTGCTCAATCGGAAAAAAATAACATCACTGTGTGACACATCGATAACCCGAGAAAAGTGAAAGCTCATAGTTCTCCGGTGGAAACGTGCCAGTGGACGTTTGAACTTCAAAGTCCACAGAGAAATCTTTAAAAAAAATCTGAAATGAACTGTTAAATTAACTCCTTCTGTTTGATAAACATTGTAATAAAACCGCAGTTTTCGCAGTGACATTGATGTATTCAAATTGAATGTCGCTTCTACTTTAGTCACCCCTTTTGGTCGGTACAATTTGAGCAGCATAAATTGGACCAATCAAAAGGTGGAACCTAGCGCTCGACATTTCAAAATTGGTCGGTGTTAAGCCAGAGGGGACCAAGTCGCAAAATTTAAAATTTCGAGTTATTGATTATATTTGGTTAAGCGTTATGTAAGCTATATACCACATTTATCAGATTTGGAAAAACTCGCATACAGCAGGAATAATTGATCGAAATTGTTATGATTGATCGACGAAAACCGCTCATAGTACAGGGAAACTTCGATATAACGTACCCTCGATATAACGTACCCTCGATATAACGTCACTCGATATAACGTACAATTTACCTCGATATAACGTACACATTGTCAAAGTGTAAAGGAATAATTTTTTGAATTTTTTTTTGAAAGAACAATTAATTATCTGTACTGTTATACTAAAACATGTTTTGTACCTTTAGCCAATCCCGAAATACAGCTGGTTTTGTGATTCCGGATTCTAAATGAATCAAGCTTCAATCAACAGTACGAAGGGAAATATCGTGAGAAAGGTTAGCTTCGTTCTCTAATTGAATTCATTCATTAACCTTACCCAAACAGCATCACAATAAAGTAATATAAGCTACGTTTCTGAGTTCTTTATTATGCTTCGATATAACGTACAATTCGATACAACGTACAATTTTGAAAGTGAAATGTACGTTATATCGAAGTTACCCTGTATGCAGTCAGAGCGGACCATGTATCATTTACCATGACGAAATGGCTCTATATCATGTGCAGACAGAGTGGACCATGTATCAATCATTTTTATATTGAATTTAAACAATTTTCAAGCGCCTAGCTCAAACCAACAAAACTTTTTCTTGAAGCCAATAGGTACCTTGTTGAAATGTGCTTGAACCCGTTTGTGTAAAATGTACACATTCTGAGTATATTGAAAAATAAACTTGGTCCACTCTGACTGAACGGATCAGTGTAAAATGCTGGTCTTCAGTGTGAATGATAGCAAAATGTACTATTTCAGAGTGCGATTTAGACTCTAGCGATGACAATGAATTCGAATTTGACGATTGTATCGACGAATACTGTCTAAGATGATTGAAAATGGGGAATATATGCTGTAACATGTAAGCCGTGCAATCATATTCATGCCTTTATTAGATGGCAGAGACTTATGCTGAACGCAACCAAATATTAATGCGGTTTTAGCAGCCGTATGGCACGATTATCGCTACCTCACTCTATCTACCGGCCCCACCCATCTCACTATCCCTCTGCTGAAAAAGTTCATCATCGACATCACGATATGTCAGATAATGGTAAATTGGTATTTTGCGATGGTGTCGACTTCAAATTAGGGCCATAATTTGTGTCCCAAACTCGTTAGTGTAATCTCTATCAGATTAGAAGACACGAAGCCGGTTTTTAAATTTTAAAATTTGAATGAAAATTTTCACATCATGTTATTTAATTACTTGAAACACGTATTTCTGACTTTCATTCAACCATATGGCTATGCAATTCCAAAATTGTTGCTGATTTTTTTAATTATAATATAAAATTGTCTTCATAAACAATTTTCGTATGAGACTTTTTCACCAACTGCAAACAAAAATGTTTTTAATTCAAATAGAATACTAATTTGATATGCTAATTTTCATACATAATTTTAATTTAGAGAACGTTCATTCCGACTGAAAATCAGCTATTCGTTGACGCTCCCCTAAACTAGTAAACGAAGCACAATGCCGCCAACGCGGATCGCTGTTTTGAAGAAAATAAATACTTTTGACGTTTGAGATTTTTTTTTTTTTTATATCCAAAATATATATTTTATTAAGGCTCATATGGCGTCAGCCTAACGGGGCCGGGAGTTCAATATTTTGACAATGTTTGCTTAGACTATGTTAGTAATATGTAACCGATTACTCGCGGTTGACTCGAGGTTAGTATTACAAGTGTTCTCATAATTGGTATGTCGCAGTCTTCGATGCTCTGTACGTGTGCCCGACACGGGATACTTCCTATTGGGATGCAGCTGACCATTAATCAGCAACGCCCCCCCAACATCGCGTATTTATATTGTACTAAAACAGCATCATAATTTATTGAATTTTTTGCCATACTAACTTGTGAATGATCTAGAGTATTTAAGAAAAAATAATAGCTTATTGACTTTAGCTGTACGTTTCAGCACAACTTCGTTCCTCCCATTTACCACCCCCGTTAATCAAGAAACGTCGTCGTATTCAAACAGACATCGGCTTCTCCGCGGCACGTGTTCACCTCCGCCTCCCAGCAAATTAATTTTCAAATGAGCACAACGGAGAAAATATTTGCCAAGATCGGAAGAAGCTATTTTTAGAGAGGAAATTAAATAAGTTAAGCACACCGAATAGTGGCCCTCAGTACAGAAGTACGGAAAAAAAATAATCCCCAATCGATGGATTTATGTGTGCAAACATAAGCGGAAGAAAATTGTATACGTCGTCCGCCGCTTACGATGCAGTCTGTTAAGGCATCGGGGACGACATTACTCTGAGTTATATAGGGGGAAAGTCGTTGGCTCCAAATAAATCGTTTCTGAGATTCTTGCCTGAAAAATTAATAGTACTACAAATAGAGGGCATTGGCAACAGGAGAATCAAACCCAACAGTTGAAGCCTTCTATCACGTGGTTCAATACATCAATTCATGCGGCTAGCAAACCATTATTCGACTTTTTCTTACACTTGTGGACAGGCTGAAGAAATGATAAGCAAAGCAAATGGGTCGCTTGGTAGACCTTTCGTTGCTTCCGGTACAATTCAACCGGTCAATTTCCATATTCATGTCTCCCCTCCCCGTTTCCAAATTTTGTGGTGGCTTCCCATAAATCTCGGGCGGAATGAAATAAATATGCTGAAGGTGTTTTTTCCCATTTTATCAACTTTGGTATGAGTAATTTTTTTTCTTATCAGCACTGTGGAACTCTGAAACATCGATACCCAAGTGAGGGAAAAACTGGGTTATATGTGAGCTATGTGGAATTATCCACGTGCCGGTGAAAGCTGCTCGTGAAGAAGGGGAAGTAGTTACTCAACACGGATTTGGGATAATCAGTCTCCGAACGTTGGTTCGTTCAGGTGGAAATTCTAGTTACTGCCATCAATAAATAACAGTAGCGCGTGCAAGGATGTTGGAAGAAAAAAGGAAGAGGATAAAAGCGGGCGGGCGATAGATTTTCTTCTAGTTATTCGTGGTGGTGTGTTGGTGGTTTTGGAGAAGAATAAATCACCACCGTCTGGGGGAAATGGCAGGCGAAGAAATGCAAAATTGGAAAAGCGTGTTCCTGCACAAGGGATTTGTTTCTGCTTCCGGCAGACCATCACAGTTCCGAAGGATATGACAATTTGTGAAGCCAAATGGAATGAATATTTTATGGGGTATTTTGGACATTCGTGTCAGCAATCAACCGATGCTTTGTAGTTTTAATGGAATGGTAAATTGAGTGTTCGTGCTACGTAGTTGAAGTATTATACAATGTGGGAATGAAGAAAATACGAACATTTCGACATGACTAACGATGTTTTTTATGTTGAAAACATTCGACATTGTTACCCTATATACTTGTTTTTTCATATTCAAATCAGAACTATCTGGAAAATAATAAAGAATATCCTCATGGTAATTCATAATATAAGTTAGTTCTTTGAACTAGTGCAGAAAAAAAGTGATTATCTCATGTTCTCAGTAGTTTGGAGTCAAAGCAATCCATTACTTTTACGTGAGCCTGAAGGCTTTTTAACATAGTTAAACGACCCTAAGTTTAGTGAGCAAACCAATCAAATTCGGTCAAGAAAGACAACAAAATATACATCAACAACTCATGTGAGGAAGCAAATTTCAATTGCATTCTGGAACATCACCGGAGAATTAACTTGTTCCCGGGTGCGGTTCTAGAGTGCATGTTCGAGATAATTCATGGCAGAGCTGACAGTGAAATACGGGAGTAAGAACCATGTATTTTATGCTAATCAGCGACGAGTAATCTCAGAGAACGAATTGCATTCGATGGTACTCTTTCCCAGGCCCTTTTCGCTGTTTCAAGGTCTATCGCATCAGCGTCAGCATGAACTTTACATTGACAAGGCTCATAATACATACCCCATGCCTCTTGGGCAACGGTTAGTGGTTACTTCCCATCCTCTACGTAAAACAAGCTCTCATTAATCTCTGTGAACCTGGCATCGAAAACAGCTCACCTAAATTACCACAATCATCATGATCAGTCAACTGAGAATCTTCTACAAATAGGCAAAGATAGACGCCATCTTTCCAGTTCTAGGTATAATGGATGACCACTTGATGGGAACCATGCCACTAAAATATAGCAGAAACGGGCTGTATATCTATTAACCTGTGAATGAATATTAATGCATGCAAATGAACGATGCTCGTGCTGGGTGGAGTTTTGTAAGACAATCGGAAGCATATCCATGCTACATGACGAGACGATGTCGCTCATTCCTATCCGGGACCGGCGGTATCAATCATGTCATTGTAAATCCGTCTGAGAAGTTTTCCACATGGTGATTAAGTTGTCAAAGTTGAAGCTTTGCTGGTGTCTTCGCGTCGTCTGAACATTGCACTAACATCGAATATATCGCGCACTAAGGTGGTGTTAAAATATGGATATCGATAAAATTATTTCTGCAGGTATTTTTTGTCTTTCACCTCATTGTTTATTAATAACTCAGCGTAGAAATAATCAACTGCGTTCGAGGCAAGGAATGCCTTTATGTGCAACAATAGCAACGTCATTTGCATTCTCCAACCCTGAGACAACAATGTCTGGTGACATCGACACTGCTTCGAGCGACTCATGTGTACATTTTTTGTTCCGAGATACAACCGAGTGAGACATTAAAGGTATCGAAGTAAATAGTGTTGCATGAGATGAGGAAGAGAGAAAATACTTTTTACTTTTTTTCTAAAAATTGTATGAGAGATGTACGATGTGATGAAATTCAGAGATATCATCGTTGAGAATCATCCTTTAAACTCAGATTAAGTTTCATTGACAGTTAGATTAGAATCTGAATGGCAGCTGATTGTAACATCGGACAAGCGTTAAGTCAAAGAAGAGAAGTGGAACATGAGAAAAAAAGGTGGCAACGATTTGTGGCAAGAAAACGTAAACAGTGAAAAAATTGACAGATGGTTTACGCTCTAAAAATTGAACATAATGTTAAGATGTCTCTAAAACAGTGGGAGACGTCAATATAAGGTGGGAGGTTCTTATATAATGTTATTAATGTTAGCATCATCATGATAAACACGGCGAATGGGATAGACATTACGAACTGAAAATTGAATTAAATATATATACAGACGCTGAAAGTTAATTTTTATAATGCATTTTTATCGGTTTATGTATAATGTCGTTAATATTTGCATTATCAAAATAAACCCATATGTATTGTAATCATAACTTGCTATGCTATTCATAACAACATTTATGGTCGTATTCCACCAATGATGACAAATGTGTAATTTACGAATGAAGCTTCGCCATAGAAACTGGACATTGAATAAAAAAAATAAAATGTGGTAAGAGCATCAGTTGAAATATTTTACAGCATTCTCATCGAAATAAATAGAACTATACAATAATTCTACGAATAGGTAATATATGTACGCTTAAAAAACAACATAAAACTATGATTTCTGAATAAATTTTATTTTTTTCAGTTTCGAACACAGCCCGTAAAAACCATTTTTATTTTTTTAAATACCCTCTGTTGGTACAAATTTACAAGGTAATGAAACGTTAACATCAATTAGTTTCTAGTAATCAGCTCTTTAGTTGCCAGGGAAATTAACACCAAACTATATGTTTTAGTGTTATATATATGGAATATCCGATATAGTGGTTCTCATTTCATGTCATTTTCATGTAAATTGGTAGTTTTGTTCCTTATCGCAAAATATTAGATCCCATTCCATTTTAGGGTGGTTCGAAAAATCTTATTTTCCCTTTTTTCCCAAAAATAACTTTTTTCAAAAATTCATATCTTTTGAACTACTAAACCGATTCAGTTGATCGACATATCAAATTGACCAGTTAGCTAGTCTTTTTTTGAAAAATTACTACACTTGCAAAAAAAATAATTTTGTCTATTTAATTATTGATCGTATTTGTTCTTTATAGTTTTCATTGTCCAAGGGCGCTATATTTTTTATATTTTTTCTCGAAAGCTGAGGATTTTTTAGATGGCATATCCAAAAATATGTTCTTCTTCGTTTTTGAATTATGATTTTTCAAATTTTAACCGATGGTTCAAATAATCATTTTTCTCCTTTTTTCCAAAAATTACGTTTTTCAAAAATTCATAACTTTTGACCTACTGAACCGATTCAGATAATCGACATAGTTAATTGAAGTCAATAATTTCACACTTGCAAAAAAGAGGAATTCTATTCGCATATACCGTTCTGAATCATATTTCGGACACTTTGTTCTAATATCTTGAAATGCTTAATGTACTGATGATATAACTATAAAATGAAATCACGATTGTTTCTTTAGAATAATCCTTAGGTTTCACTGTCACTTCATTTGAGAATTACATTTGAACTATTACATAGTAGGAAAAAAATCCAACAACACTACTCATTATCGTTTGTGTTTAACGTTTGCTTAGCGTTAGCACGTCGAATTTACCTCTTCATCAATATTTAAACATTTATATCTCGTGTTTCATCAGTTCTCATCATCGTTATCAGGTTACTGTGATTGCTTGGTAAGTGTTTCGCAGTTGACTATAAAATATAATCATTGTAATGTAATTTTCGTTCAAGAAATTACAAAATAAAGTGTCCGAAATTTGAATTCAATCTGTCCGAAATTTGATTTTTTTTATAAATAGTGTCCGAAGTTTGATTCTTATTCGCTTGATTTGAAAAGCATTTTATTCGATGATTTTTTTATGTTTTCAATCAAATAGGTACCTAAGTAGAAAGCTTAAAAGCATGTTGAACTAATTTATTGAAAATATCAACTAAATAATACCTGTGCATAAAGTTCAGATCTGTTTTCTGCATCAAACGCCTTAAGTGTCCGAAATATGATTCAGAATGGTATATATAGTCTAGTCGCATAGGATAATCGAAGGAAGCTTAAAAACAAATATATAAAAAATATACAATCGAAGACTCTTTTTGTCGTTTATGAGTTTAGTTTTTTTAAGACAGCTGGAAATCCATACACTCTCAAATCAAGTGTGCCTGAAAAAATTATATTCTTCATGTAAACAAGCGATGAAAATGTGGACACTTTTTAGTCAGTGAATTGTATGGAGTTCTACTGCTGTGGTTAAGTGTTGGTAAAATACTAAATACAGATAACAAAAAAAAATCAATAGGCGCGTCATACTCCATATTCTCTGGATTTCGTCCCTACTGAAATTTCAAAAACTAAAGAGATCTAGGAAAATATATTCGACATCATGCCGTCCGATCTGGAGCGAGTGTTACTAAAATTGTTCTCAACTACATACGAGGGTTGGCTGAAAACTAATCCACAAATGCGTACTTTAGACGATAAGGTGAAGGCAGCTAAATAGTCCTGAATTCAAGAAAAATTAATAGTATTCTTCGGTGACGGGAGAGAAAGTTGATTCACGTTGAGAAAATAGCACTAACGTTAATCGTGAATTTGTCGATGAGTTATGCAAAAAGATTGAAAAAAACTTGGAAAAACTTGATAACCCTTTCCTTCTCCCCTTCTTAGCATTCGTTAAGAAACCAGATGAACGCCGTCAGCATCAGCATCCAGTATTCAATAAAAAAAATTCGAGGTTAATATTTATGTCTGCGATAATAGCACATATTTCAAGAACAAAAAAAAATTTTTATCAGCACGTCTAGAGCGTGATCTTATGCTTTGCAGCACAAGCAATTATTTTAACTGCTACGACATTGGGAATATAGCTATAAATTTGGTCTTCCTTCGGCTAGCAAATTTGAAAAAAAAAACCGAAAAAAGCTGAAAACCTTTTCATATCTATTAGTTATTTTCCTGTGGCTCACGCCAGATACTTGTTAATACAGCCATTACTTTATATCTAACCGATATGAAGGGTGTCCCGCATCAAATTGTACAACATCTGGCTGCAGCTTCTTCTGTAAAGAAAACCACTTTTTCCACAGAAGATCGTAGGGCCCACATGTTGCTTCAACAGAGGAAACAGACGCTTCTGTAGACACTTCTTGAAGTAGATCTGCCCGTTTACAGTTCCGAACAGTCACGAACGGCGCACTCCGTTTGCCGCATGAGTAGATCGCTTGCCAAATCGTGTATTTCTTGGCAAATTTGAAAGCTTCTGCATCCTTACTTCCTCCGGAACATCAAACTTGTGCTGAGCGGTGAGGAACAGTAGCCCGGGAAGCTGCCGGAAATCCGCCCTGACGAAAGTCTCATCACCCATGATGACACAATGAGGCTTCGTCAACATCTGGGTGTACAGTTTCCGGGTCCGTGACTTTCCCACCGTATTTCGCCGTTTGTCACGATTTGGAGCCTTCTGCACTTTGCACTTATTTACAGTTTCACCCGTTCCTTGGCTCTCTGAACAAAAGACCTTGACATATTCATTTTTTTTGGCCACATCTCTGACCTCTGAAACATTGGGATTCTGCTTGAACGCTTTCACGACGCGCTTGTTATCCCGATCACTAACAGAACATCCATTCTGACCGCATTTCTCCTTCCGTTCGATGCACAGAGTTTCGTAGTAACGTTGATACACACGACTCACCTTTGACTGCACGATTCCGAGTTGTTTTCCATTGTTCCGATGAGAGAGTTGAGGATTTTCCAGGTGCTTACGCAAAATCAATTCGCGACGTTGCTTTTCGGGTGACGCCATTTTTTTCCAATGTTCGAAAAACCGACAGCGATAAAAATACGGTGTAAACAATACACTCAAAACTACTTCTACCCAAATTTTCAAAGGAATATACCCAACGGTAGTTCTCTACAGCATTTTTTCCGTGATGCAATTTGATGTGGGGTAAACTTTAGAGGATCTCAGATTTTCGTGAAAATTGGTAGTACAGACATTCTTAATGCTGATTAATGTAACCATGTCTCTAACAAGACCCAGACTTTAACGCCTTGATTAGGCTATTTTGGAGCCCAAGGGGGATGGTTCGTTTCGCTATAAATTTCATCAAACAGGTTTTTTCCTGATTGGCACTTATTATATCTTTCAGTCAACTTCTTTAACAAAAAGCAGAAGATAAGCTTGAGGCGTAATAGAAAAAATGTGGCATGCCACAATTGTGGACACAGTAGCCATAAATTCACCTAAGCGCATGTTAGTCTACACGCATAGGAATCTTAAGGGGGTATTCTAGTGTAGAGACACGAATTTCGGACGTTTTTTCGAACTCCGTAAAAATAAAACAAAGAATATTTTTACTATCCATTATATCATTATTCGTTTATCTATCTTTCAACAATAAAACAAAAATAGGACGGAAAAAAAAATATTCATAATTAGAATAGTTACATGCTGGTGAAGTGAGGGTGTTCAAAAAAAAGTTGTGCCATGGCGTACACGATTCCAGTCCTTCTGGTTATCTGAAACAAAAAAATCGAACAGATTCTGAATCAGTAAAGATGTCGCTATGGCATAAACCTCGGACAAGTCAAAAACATGGGTTTTAACAAAATGGCGGCCGTTTGAAAACAAAAATGCTGTTTAAAACGTTTTTTTTGCGTTTACCGATTTTTTAAAAATAGTAAAATTAAAAAGTTATAAATTTTTATTGGTTCATGCGATAGAGAGATGTATGCAGATTATTTTCATATAAATTTGACATAAATCGGTTCAGTAGAACTTGAGATATCGTGTACGCCAGTTTGAAAAAACTAGTTTCGAGAAAAACGCGTTTGAAGTTCATTGTTCTGGCCGTACCAGGTTAGATACCGCGTCACTAAAATGGCCATAACTCAGTAAATAATGAGAATTTCGAAAAATCCTGTACAGGGTATATTCTTAGATACTTAAACTACAGAAATATGGTAAAAAAAAAATTTCAATTTTTTCAGATTTCTAGACTAGAATACCCCCTTAAACGAAGACTGTTAACTTCCGCTCGTTTACATTTGGAAATAATTTTAGAATGAATCGAAATTTTTGGAATAACTCATGAGTAGGAAGTTTTAGTGGTGTGAATCAGCACTAGATGTTTGAATCACTGTTCATTTTTTCTCCAACGACGAATGATACGAGGAGCACGAGAATAATGAACAAGCGTCGTGAGCGTTTTTTTGTTTGATTTTATGGCTATAACGGTAACGGTTTCAGTTTAGATATACATGTCCACGTACGACTATATGTTTGTGCCATCATCATCAATTATTCCAATAACACAAAACATTAAAACCGCGTAATGGTAATCTACTAATCTACATTTGAGACCTGTGACCGTGTGAGAAAGTTGCCATCGGGCGCAGCTTAAATTGCAATATTTCCTCTCTCCACAGTGTCCGTAGAACGAACATTGGATCCGAATTCTGAGCGTGCGACGATTAATATGCACTTCATTCACAGTAGTATATTTTGAAAGCAATGTAGGGGAAATGGGAGTAAGACGGACATTGTAAGAATAACTTCAATTATATCTTTGGAAAATCATGTTTTCCAAAACTTGAAAGTTTCATACAGTTCAATGCGGGTATAATGGACATGTAGTGGGGAGAATATGGACAGGTTGACAATATATGACGCGTAGAAGTTTATCGCTCGCGATAAACTCTCTGTTAGTGTTTGTGTATCCAGTAACTGAAATAGAACAAAAAGGAAAAGCAATATGAAAAAGAGTTGAATATTCTTCCCTTCACTTTCTATCATGCATTGGTTGTGATTATGGATGTGACTGTTCATTTCAACCCCACCAGTGCAATTATTTTAATAATTTAAATTTATCAGTTACGAAAGAATTTACTTTTCCGTACATATTTAATATCACTTTTCTGTCAACTCACAAACCGAAATATAACCATCAGCGAATTAAATTTTGCAATGAAACCAACCAAAATGCTTAATATCGAAGCCGGAAAAATTACATCCACACGCGGAATCACATTTTATTTTCGGTTTTAGTTCCCCTATTCCATTTTTAATCTGTATTCATTGTCATAGGATGGTTTAAATATCCTAGAATAGCATGTAGAATGGGTTCCCATCAACAGAAATTTGAAATTCATAATGCAACTATACAAATTAACCACCTGTCCATTATACCCCCACTGTCCGTCTTACCCGCGGTTCCCATAATAGTGTGGACTATTCCATAATTGATACGCGAATCATCAAAATCCGTTCGTCGTATGTTGTCAACAGAAGTAGAAAATTATAACCAACCATGGTTTGTTGTTCCGAGGAGGCAGAGAGCCGTCTATTTGCTCGTGTCCCTCTCTTTCTCTCGGACCTTTTTGAACGATTATGGATGTTTAAATTATGAACGTCATTTGCTTTTATCCGTGTGAAACCCCGCTTAGAACATTATCAATGGAGCATTTTGAGAATGAGACCGCGCTCAATTGCTTAGCGGAACCGCATCCATTTACTCGCCCTTATAATAGATGCAAATGGTGGGAGCTGAAACAGTAATATTCGTTTTTTATCAGTGTCCATAGAGTAATCATTGCATGTCCAGTAAGCGATTTACATTTTACAGATTCGCAGTCACATAAAGTCGAAATGCACGAAATTTAATACATGAGGGAATGTCATTGATAAAAGCCATCGACTGAGCGCCGGCTGGAACAAGACTATGTGCTAAAAATCGCGAATCGTTCCTTTTTGTACCAAATAAATTATCAACGGGATAGGCTCGAGTTGCAATATTTTCTCTCTCCACGGTGTCTATAGAACGAAAGCTGCATTTGATTCGCAGTGGTATATGAATATTGTAACTAATCGTGCAGAACAAATGTATGGGAAAATAGGAATGCTTCCAATCTTCGTTAATTTAAACCATTTACGCATTAGGGAATCATGATGTATAGCATTTAACACGAATCTTAGGGAATTTCCGATTCGATAGGTATGCAATGCATCAAAATCGGTTCGAGCCAAAAATACCAAATATATAAAATTTTTATTTTTATTTCTTACCTAATTTTCTTCGAAATATTTTGATGATGTACTGTATTCTATTAGTCAAATCATTTCATTCGATACTGATGTTGAGGGGATTACAAAAAATACATACATCTTTTTGAATTTATGTTGCTCATAATGTAGTGTGTTCTCCAAGTCAAGCCACTCAGCCCTTTTTTACCGGCGGCCAAATTGGATTTTTCAAGATAATGGAATTCACAGTATTATAATGACAGCACAGATAAAGGTTTGTTCCAAATTTTAGAATACAAACATACATACAAACAGGTCAAGTTGAATGGAACCGTTTAAAAAGTAATTGGCATATTGTTACAGCGGCCATCTTGGATTTGAATTTTCCTAAATAGCTGTGATCTACTGGTCAAGCCCCTTCACTTGATACCCATTTTGATGGGGATTGTTTTGAGAAAATATGTAATCCGCCAATTTGTGGTGGCAGCCATCTTGGATTTGCATTGTTTTTATAAATAACTGTGTTCTACTAGTCAAGCCCTTCCATTTGATACCCATATTGATGGGGTTTTGCGGAAATATGTAATCTGCCATTTTGTGGTAGCGGCCATTTTGGATTTGCATCCCTCATGAATAACTGTGTTCTACTAGTCGAGCCCTTTCATTTGATACCGATATTGATGGGGTTTGGGGAAAACCCACATTGATGAGGTTCTGAGAAAATATGCAACCGCCATTTTGCAGCGGCCGCCATCTTGGTTTTTTAAAATCATGAAATACGCAGTTTTATAATGACTGCAGAGATAAATGTGTGTTCCAAATTTCAGATCAATCGGTCAACAGGAAGAGGTTCAAATTTCTATTAATGGGGTAAAGCGCTACAGACAAACATTTTACAAACATACAAACATACAAACATACAAATTACAGGGCAAGTTGTTTACTTTTTCGCCTTTATAAAAGAAAAAGTGTAAAATGTACCGAATTTTCCCTTTGTTGACCTCCTTTGTCAACACCCTGTAACTCAAAACTAAATGGAACAAACAAAGAAATAGTCAGAATTTTTTTTTTAGTGTGGAACGTCACCTTTACAACGAGCTTAAACTTGAAATTGTATGGTCGATTTTACGCGAGATATTGATCACTAAAGTCAGCTAACGAGAAAATAATGGAAAACTTTTTCCTCAACCTTGGGGAGAAAGAAATCAATAAATTCAAGACTTTATTCATAGTTAGAATGACTGACTTAGCTCGTTTGTCGTCCCGTCACGTAGATATAGGTGACACTTTCCTCGTTAAAACTGAAAAAGATTTTCAAACCGGATTTGATCGAATTGGCACCTAAATCCGACATTTCGATCGATCCGGCATTTTCAGTATCGGGACCATAAACAACATTCACAATTCTCTACCGCTTGGCTCGATTTTTTGCCTTTCATCAAATGACAACCAAATGTACCGAATTTTCTTTCTGTTTATTTTTAGTTCTAACGACCTGTAACACCCAACTTAATGGGTCGAGTAAAACCATCAGGAGATCAGAATGTACACAATAATGGATTTATTTTTCCCCTATCCAATGTTATCCAATATTGAATGACATGTTTCTTTTTTACGTGTTTCTGTTCGGTCGCGTTAGAAAAACCTCGGGGGAATCCGTTTTAGCAACCAAAAACTCGAACTCTTATGACCATATGTCCATCATAACGGATTTGATTATATGAACCCTATGCAGAATGAGTTTTGCAATGTTATATTAATCCAAACACTACGCAATTCATTTATGATATAAACTGAACAACTTCACCTGGAACATATCTACCAGCGGCTATTGATTGGACGTTGAAACATAAAGCCTGTTCACATGGCTACTACCACCTACCACCTATGCTACAATTATTTACAATTACTTTTTTTCTTCACACTACCTGCCACACTCTTGAGACGAATCGCTATGCGACAAAACAGGTCTGCATGGAAAAAAATACACATTTCACCAAACCCCGCGCCAAGTTGCATGGGAAATATGAATGAAAAGTGCGAAGGCGTCGTCGATTGCGATTGCGTTCCTCCGATACCGGTTCTATGGTGTAGAAGTGGGTCTAGTAGTGGCGTGGGACAAGTTGTTAATTGGTTGCCACATCCCTGCATGCATATACAATCTGGCTTCGGTCGTTGTCGCCGCCGCCGGCGGCAGTGCTGCTGCTGCTGCTGCAAGTATGTTTTGGTCTGAAACCAGTTATAAAATCGAGCATGGATTCAGAGCGGCGAGCATTTGTGGAAGCGTGTACGGTAGTCTAGGCGGTGGTCCTTCTGCATGTTGTTGTGATAGCGCACAACAGCATAATCGAGGGACGGGATCCCACGCTGTGAACCGTTTTACATGAGCGTTTGTCATATATGAATCAAACAGATTCGGGCGTCCATTGAAGTGTTGCAGACGCCCAACGTTCCTTGAACGAGCAAGATAAACAATTCAAGTGCACTGCAGTGACAATCGATTGCCCTTGGCGTTTGCTGCCACCATGCAGAGCTGCAAGCCATACGATTGGCCTGTATGTACTGAAATTCGGATAAATGAATGTGGTCATGACATTTGACATGGCGTATGTCATTTGGCAGCGTCGGCGGCGGCTAGCTGGGTGGTAGCTGCCGTTTTGCGAAATATGTTGGCAGAGAAAAACACGCGATTGAGGTCAACCATCTGGAGCTAAACCTGATTGGTCGAACGTGTTTTGCCAACACATGGTTAGAGATTGGAGATGGATAAACGATTGTCGGGCCCTATCTTGATTTAATTAATTGAGGTCAATTAGAGATCGATTGTGTTCAATTATAGACTAGGCGATGATGAAAAGTTGAAGAATCGTTTCACGAATAAGTCAATCAGTATTAATTTTCCTATTTATCTAAACATAATGCCTGCAAATCATGCATACACTTAAAAATGATTTTTTTTATTGACCCACAGATCTGTCGCGCAACCGGTTTTGCGAGCTCCCAGAGGACATCACATCGTTGGCCTTCCTGGAACGCTTACTCGTCTTCCACAACACGATACGCTCAATTCCGGAGACGATCCGGGGGCTACACTCGCTTACCTATCTAGATTTAAGGTTAGTATTACATTGAGTGTGAACAACGCTCCCATGTTCATCATGTCAAATTAACTGTGAATGATTCACAAGCATATTTTCCCATAGCGATCAGAATCGGCGTTTGCTGCTGCTACATGAAGATATGCCGATGAATTGAGTGTTTGTTTTCAGTTATCACGGAACTGCAAGTTCGAGCAGCCAACCAACTAATTCAATTTCATCTAATTGATTACTAGCTACAGTTTATTTTTTCATTCGCATCGCCCTAATTGAATCGAAACCCATCCGACCCATTCCAGGAACAATCAACTATCGGTGATGCCACGGGAAATTTGCTTTCTGCCGCTGCAAGTGCTGCTAGTTTCGAACAACCGGCTCGTCACGCTTCCGGACGAGCTCGGTCGGATGGAGGAGCTGACCGAGCTCGATGCCGCCTGCAACCAAATCACTCATCTTCCTCCCCGGCTGGGCGATCTGCGGAATTTGCGTTCGCTCACGCTGCGTAACAATCAGCTCGTCTATCTGCCCCGAGATCTCACGGTGCTGCAGTTGGTATTCCTCGACATCAGCTGCAACAAGATCACTACCCTGCCGGTGGAACTTCGACACATGAGCTCGCTGGTCGATCTGGAACTGTCGAACAACCCGCTTACCTCACCACCAGCAAGCGTTAGTATCCTGTGTATTGCCTAAGAAGCTGTCCACATACCACATGGATATAAAAAGCATGATTTTAGACACCCTCCTACACCTCCGTGGACAATTGTGGACATTCCATATATCCCTCTCCCTGTTGTTTATGTGGGCATTCTTACATTTTTTTTGGAAAAGAAAAACATGAAAATAATTGAGTTACGTTTAAATTCCATTTTAGGTTTGTTTTCTAATTTCTATTCTAGGTTTTATCAGGAATTATTAGGAAATTTATTATTAGTTTTATCAGTTTATTAGGAAAATTGTTCATTTAAATAGTAGCGATTCTGTTCTCAATTTTTTATATTTCAACAACAATGCTCGGAAAGCTCTTTAGTTTCATCGAAATACCATTCACGTTGTTTTGGTGTTTCTTGCTAAAATCTCGGGTACACAGATAGTGAAATCAACGACTAGTTGGGATTTATCGAAGAAAAGCGGATTTCTATACAAGACTGTATACACAAAAATCGATATATTCATAAAGTTACACTAATATTGCTCCGGTTATAAAAACTAGAACAATAATATTGTTCTAGTTATGAAAATGTTTTGTTTTTGTTGTATTTCTTAGTTTTGGCTCGTTCAACAACAGGATCGCAATTCATAGACGTTAATCAGTTGGATTGGCCGGAACTTTCATGCCGATTTTAACCGAAAAACAAACAAATCGAAAGCAACATTTTCATAGACATAAATTTATTCGATTATATTTGAAGGTACCAGAAAATGACATTATGTCTGGATACTCGAGGCTCACCTTTCAAAAGATAGCTAAGGATGCTAGAAACAAGATTTTAACCCATTCCATGAAAATTTGAAATAAAAGAATAAAATTTCAAATCAAGGAAAAAATTTAAAACATTAACTAAATGAGCACTAGAGTAGAAGTACATATCATCGCAATAGTACCTGTTATGGTAATACGAGTGAGTTTTTTTTCAATATTTTAGGAAACATATCTTATTTTTAAAGGCTCTAATAAGATTTTTAAACATCAGAATTCTCTTCTTTGTCGATTTTGGTACTTGATTCCATGCGAAACATTGTAGTTTTGTCGAAAAATTCAGTTTGAAAATAGTGTATGCCATTGATGCTTGCTTCTTAACATTTTGCTAAGGACTATGCGGTCAAAAAAATGAGATTTTTATGCTGTGAAGTGCCTTTTTTATTGCAAACACAGTGTAGACGCACACATTAAAACCTTATTGATGTTGTGATTTGACCAATTTATACGATTTTTGTATTAACATAATTTGTACAATTTTATATCTAAGTGCCAAATATTTTCATTCTATCAAAACTTTTTCCTGTAGTAAAATCACCTACAGGAGCGTTTTTGGAATCAAATGTATGCTGATTGATAAGGTTGATTGGATTTACTATTGACTTGGTTAATAAAACACTGTGTTAATCTACAAAATATTTAAAAAAAAAACAGAAAAAATCGTTCGTATTGTTATCCACTACACCTATACACAAAAAGGTAGAAGAATTCAAGTATTACATCTCAAATTTTGAAGCTTTAAATGAAGCTTTGAAATGATGTATATCCCATCTTCATGCGTTGGTTTTTGCGAAGTTACATCGTTTCTTAAATCACTTAAAAACTTTGACTTCGCGCTCCGTCCTAATCCTATTAACACATTTTCCATGTGACACCGACTATTGCCATAATAGGTACACTTATTACAAAACTCCAGGAACACTATCACCATAATGGGTACATGGAAGTGGCATTTTCAAACATGTTTTTTATACAATTTAGTCAATTAATTATCGAAATATCAGTGAGAATCTTCAAAAACAGAATTCAAACTGCTAGAAAAAGTATACTTTTGAACTAAAATAGAGTATTTATTCGCTAATTTCTGCAAGTTGATGATATATGTCCTCAATAATTGGTACACTTACGCTATTTATAACATAAATTCTTTGAATCGAATTTAAGGGGCGAACTCGAAAAAAGTACCTAATCATATTTAAAATATTTTTTGGTTTTTACTATTGTTAAGTTTCTTGAGATATATCTGAAATTACTTAACCAAACTTCAATGTCTATACACTGAAGTCGCTTTTTACATGGTTTTCTAATACGCGGTTTTTGGGATTTACGTGGTTTATTTTTACGCGGATTTCGGAATTTACGCGGAATTTCACTCTTTGTTAGATTTTTATACGGATTTTATAATTCACCCAGTTTATTTTTACGCGGATTCTGGAATTTGCGCGGTTTTATTTTACGCGGATTTTGGAATTTACGCGGTTTTTGTTTATGCGGCACGTATCCACCGCGTAAAAAGCGACTCTAGTGTATACTAATGAATGGATAATTAAATACTTGTTTGAAGAGCCGTGGGTAGACCTAGGTTTGATTTTGTAACTTATGGGAAACAATAAAAGTCGCGTAAAAAGCGACTCTAGTGTATACCAATGAATGGATAATTAAATACTTGTTTGAAGAGCCGTGGGTAGACCTAGGTTTGATTTTGTAACTTATGGGAAACAATCATTTGAACAACAGGTTTTTCAAAGCGTTATCACGTCACAAAAAAAGAGTATTTCTTAAGTTTATCAGATGAACTGAATATTCGAACTCAACATTTTTATTAGAAACTAGCTAACCCGGCAAACTTCGTCCCGCCCATTTACTTGATTAATTCTCGAGTAATGCAGAAATTTGTGTTTTATTTGTATGGCAGCCACCCCTAAGAGAGGGGGAGGGGTATCTAACCACCATAGAAACATTCATTGCACCCTAAAGTTTCCATATGCCTAATTTGGTTTAATTTGCTTGATTAAATATCGGGTAATGCAAAAAATTGTGTTTCATTTGTACGGCAGCCCCCTCTAAGAGAGGGGGAAGGAGTATCTTAACACCATAGAAACATTTATTGCATCCTAAAACCTCCACATGCCAAATTTGGTTTCATTTGCTTGATTAATTCTCGAGTAATGCAGAAATTTGTGTTTCATTTGTATGGCAGCTCCCCCTTTGAGTGGGGGAAGGACTGTCTAACCATCATAGAAACATTTATTGCACCCTAAAACTTTCACATGCCAGCTTTGGTTTCGTTTGATTGATTAATTTCCGAGTAATGCAAAAAATTGTGTTTCATTTGTATGGCAGCCCCCTCTAAGAGAGGGGGAAGGAGTATCTTATCACCATAGAAACATTTATTGCATCCTAAAACCTCCACATGCCAAATTTGGTTTCATTTGCTTGATTAATTCTCGTGTAATGCAGAAATTTGTGTTTCATTTGTATGGCAGCCCCCCCTTTGAGTGGGAGAAGGACTGTCTAACCATCATAGAAACATTTATTGCACCCTAAAACTTTCACATGCCAACTTTGGTTTCGTTTGATTGATTAATTTCCGAGTAATGCAAAAAATTGTGTTTCATTTGTATGGCAGCCCCCTCTAAGAGAGGGGGAAGGAGTATCTTATCACCATAGAAACATTTATTGCATCCTAAAACCTCCACATGCCAAATTTGGTTTCATTTGCTTGATTAATTCTCGAGTAATGCAGAAATTTGTGTTTCATTTGTATGGCAGCTCCCCCTTTGAGTGGGGGAAGGACTGTCTAACCATCATAGAAACATTTATTGCACCCTAAAACTTTCACATGCCAGCTTTGGTTTCGTTTGATTGATTAATTTCCGAGTAATGCAAAAAATTGTGTTTCATTTGTATGGCAGCCCCCTCTAAGAGAGGGGGAAGGAGTATCTTATCACCATAGAAACATTTATTGCATCCTAAAACCTCCACATGCCAAATTTGGTTTCATTTGCTTGATTAATTCTCGTGTAATGCAGAAATTTGTGTTTCATTTGTATGGCAGCCCCCCCTTTGAGTGGGGGAAGGACTGTCTAACCATCATAGAAACATTTATTGCACCCTAAAACTTTCACATGCCAACTTTGGTTTCGTTTGCTTGGTTAATTTCCGAGTAATGCAGAAATTTGTGTTTCATTTGTATGGCAGCCCCCCCTTAGAGAGGGGGGAGGGGTCTCAAAATATCACGAAAACCTTCCCCGGCCCCAAAAACCCCTACATACCAATTTTCATGTCGATCGGTTCAGTAGTTTCCGAGTCTATAAGAATCAAACAGATAGACAGACATCACTCCATTTTTATATTATTATTATAGAAATACGAATATTCGGCTATCCGAACTCGAAGCTGGTCGGATATCCGGGACTGGCCAAACCACTATCCGTTTCATCGCTAATGTTTATACTTGAATTGAATTTCAGTAATGTTGAGCAAATACTGAAATTTGGCGAGATCAGTCCACAAATGATGAAGCATGAACTATCTCAAGAAGTTGTTGTCACGTCACAAAAAATATACGATCCATTCCATCGTGACGTGAAAGTATTTTGATTCACTACAAACCCTTTTTTTTTTTGCGTTTTTATGTAGAAATCACGTGAAATTAAACGATGTTATAGTAAAATTGAGAAAATTAACTTTCTACAAGAATAATGAGTTAATCAGAATACTCTATAGTTAGATTGGCTTTTGTTAGTCGAACACTTTTGTGTAGTGACAACATCTGACTTTTTGCTGTTTCGGACTGTTGGACATTTTTTCTATGACTTGTCAACAATAGATGAACGTAAATCCAGAATGTTGAATACAATCTTGTTTCGACAGTCGATTAGCTTATAATAGGGGAGATGGGGCACATTCGGACACTTTTGTTTCCTTGATTTTTTAATATGTTTTGTAAACTTTAAAAAAATCCTGAATTCATCCTGGTTATCATTTGGACATCAATGTATCATATGAGTGTGTTAGAGGTGTGCGTTGATGCGATTACGAATGGTTTATTCGAATTTTTGAAAATTGCCTTCATGTTTGAATGTGGCCCATGTGTGGGGCAGTATCGGTCAGGTTGAGTACCCAATCGTTCTGGGAAACTAAGAGCTTTTTCAAATGTGCCAGAACATTGAGAAACAGTTTTCCTGTTATGCAACCGTTAGTTGGGAAATTAGCAAAGATAATGGACCCAGTAAGACCCCCTGTGAGCTAGAATCATGAAAACGTTCTATTCGAAACAAGCTCGATAGCTCTTCCCATCTCATCTTCGTTGATGTTGGTTCTATTGTTTTTCTTTTTGTAGTTTCGAATCATCATTAGGTCTGAGAATCAGACTGAATTGATGTTTGTTAGTAAACAACAATCAGACACAAATTTTATTAAACAGTGTCCGAATGTGCCCGTGAACGATGTCCGAATGTGCCCCAGCACCATCCGAAGACAAATAATAATTTTATCTAATAAATAGACCTTTATTTCCCCGTTGTATGCACATTTTTTTTCATTTCATATTAATTACTAACTGAGGTGGTGTACTTAAATTTCTAAATCGATCACAAAGGAATTAGGGAAATACTTACAACTTCAAGCTCAAAAGTTTCGAAACGTGTATGAAAAAGGGCATTGTGTTGTTTTCGTAAGTAATAAACGACCAGGAGGTGTCAAACCAGATGACAGCTGTTGGTGGAAGGGCTGTTAACTCACTTATATTTTTCATTTGGTTGAAAATTGTACCACTTAATTTTTACTTGCTCCCAATACCCATACGGTATGGCTTTTCCATACAAAAAATGTATGGGTATTGGGAGCAAGGGTCTTACCAGCATAGGTCGAATATCGTATTCCGATGCCATTTTGGATTCGAAGATAGTGGCTTCTGGTCCGTGAAAACAGCTTTAAAAGTCGTGAGCAAAAAATCGTGATTTTTGAAGATTTCTATTGAAGAATCGCCAGGATTTGTTTAAAATGATATTTCAGCGAAACTAAGAAAGATAGAAGTTGGGTTTTGAAAAACGAGTTTTAGAGCAGTCAAAGAGCATCAATTTGGTTGATAGAAATAATTCTGTTAATTATGCTTTTTTGTGGTAAAATTAGTAATTTGCAACATTTTGGAAACCACCGACTTCGAAGTTTTTTATTTCAGAAATATTATTTAAATCCACTAAAAATCGAAAAATTATCCAAGGGGGAATAAAGGAAATCGGGGTTTTCAAAAAAAAGTTTTGATGCAAACATCCTCAATCGCATGAAACGTCGAGATCTACTATCATCTCGAAAAAAAAATTTCTTGTCAAAAATTAATACTCTGGGACCTCGATTTCCGTTGATTTTTCGGTTTCCAAAAAACTCAAATTTAAACGTCTGCGACACTAATAAATGAAGTCCGACTGAGGTAATATTTTGCATTGAGTATATTATCGGGCAAATCAACATATTGCAGCAAGTTTCGAATGAAAAATCGAGATAACTATTTTTATTGGCACCTAAAACCATATCTTTTCTTTATATTTGCTCAAGTCTCAGTCGTGTCGATTTAGACAAAAAAAAATTTTTTTTTGATTTTCAAAAAAAACTCAAATTATGACCACTTTGAGCCATTCTTCCTTAAGTACGATTGAGCTGATATTTTGCATAGGGTGTTTTTTCGAGGTGGTGAACATTTTTTATGGGATAACTTTTTGAAATTCGAGATGACTATTTTCACTGGCACCCTAGGGTATAGGTTCAGAATCACCGGTCGGGTTCAGACCACCTTTCCATATAGGATGGACCTTTGGAAGGGGAAGGGGAGATCTCAGAGGAAAGTGAGAATTATTCAGGATAATAACTAACATAAAAAGAGAATATTGCTTAAACAATATGATGAAATTTATATTTAACACACTTTATTGATTTTGTGACGTGACAACGCTTAATAGAGATTGTTTTTTTTTGCCCAGAGGGTGTTGTCACATCACAAATTGCATGCCGAGTTTTTTTAAACTGAATATACAAGAATCTTCGCTTCTCTATTGTTGACGAATCATAAGACATAGTTCATACGTATGTTTTGAAGCGGAACTTAAGATTGAACATTAATGTTCAACACTCGGAAATCGCAAAAAGTCAGGTGCTGTCACGTCACAAAAGTATTTGACTGACAACAAGCGAATTCAAGTATAAAAAGTTCTCTATTTCTAGCAGAAAATTTTCTCAATTCTACTTTGTCATCGTTTATTTTTTTGGAAATCGTGTGATTCATACATGAAAACTGGTGAGTCAAAACGTTGTCACGTCACGCTGGAATGGATCATTTCCATTTTATTTAATTAAAAAAAATAGTTGAACCAAATGTAATTGTAAACTATTATGAATTCAGACAATCAACTATTGATGTTTTTGATGAATTATTTAACTTTTCAAGGTTTTCGAAACTTTTCTAGTACATTCTCCTTCTCTTCATTGGACCCGGGCCAAAGCCATTGTAGTCTCCTGCTACCCCGAAGACTTGTTCGCTGGATCATTTATTACCATTAAAGAACTACTATTCGTTTTCACATTTTAGGGGAATTAAAAAATGTATACCAGGTTTTGGACACTAACTGCTTATTTGAAATTTGCCTCATATTATGAATTATAAGAAATTCGTTCAAACTTTGAAAATACTAGGTTTCAATACATTTTTTGAAGCGTTAGATTTTCTTTTCAATTCTCAAAACCAACTTTTTTTCAAAAATCGCGCTTGTGCGCCAAAGATTTTTTACCAAAGTTGCCGCCATAGAAAAGTTTGTTTCTAACATCCTTAGCTGTCATTTAGCGATTTCCCAGGTTTCTAGACACTATAATTTTGAACCACTCTATTACACGCAGCTTGAACAGTTCATCCTCCTTGAGAGGTTTCTCGTGAAAAAATGAGCGATATACTTTTTTTTTTTGCTATCCAGTAAGTTGAGTTCTTACAGGAGCCTGAATAAATGATCATCTGATGGTGCAACATATGGTAAATACGGCGGGTGGAATAGCACATCTCAGCCAAACTCCGAAAAAAATCTGCCGAAAGCATCGCTGCCAGGAACATATTTTCCCAATCCTTGGAAGTTCTCGTAAAATAGAAAAGAAGCAGTTTTTCTGAATCGAAACCTGCTTCTAAGAAAAAAAATCCTAATATTACAAATTAATTATACAGTAAAACCTGTTTTTGTGCGAATTTTTTTTTGTGCGATTTTCTTTTCTTGTGCGGTTTTTTTTGTGCGATTTTTTTTGTGCGGTGTATGAATTGAAGCAAATTTGACGAAGTTATCGTCCATTTAGTTTTTTTCGATGGTTTATATGCATTTCAGTGCGAAAAAAGCATATTTGCGTCTCAATTATCCACTTCTGAAATAATTTTCCTCCTCTCATCAAATGCTCTAAGCATGCTCTTTGCATGACACGATTTCTTTTTTTTTATCCCATTTATTTATTTTAGGCTCATTAGTATTTTAGCTGTAACAGAGCCGAATTTTAATCGTGTACATGTCACATGGTTATCATATCTATAATTATAGCACATTACACAGTTGCCCTTCGCCAGTATTCCTTCTATACCAATGCATATGGCACATTTACACAGTAGCCATTTAGGCGTAAGAGTATTCTTTCTGTTCTTCCATTATCCAGTTAGACCACTGGACAGCGGAGACAGTTGATATAATCATTGTTGAGTTATTTATAGAACAGCAGCCCGATGTGTCTTGCAGAGCAGAGCAGTTGTATGGATGAATCGATCTAATTTCGACCGTGGATCGATCTCCATCGCTGATGATTGTTGCGTGGACGTAGCTATTCTGTAATAACACAAAGATGGTCAATGAGGGCCCTGAGACGATTTCTTACAGCAACACGTTTCGACATGCAACTAAAAGCACAAAACAGCCACGCATAACTGGAAAGGCAGAGTGTCCCATCGCAAAGCAGGGAAACAAAAGGAAATTGAACGGTGAATGGCGTGGATTTGAGTTATTTTTTTTGGGGAAACTTTTTTCATGCGGTCCCCAATGTGTACCGATCACGATATTTTAAAGCTACTGGTGAAGTTTTGGACGATTTTTTTATGCGACTTTTTTGTGCAGTCCCTATTCCCCGCACAAAAAAAGGTTTGTCTGTTCTTCTTTAACTAAGTAATATTACGTACTTCTCAATATTACATAATAAACATATTAAGTATTATATAATTCCAATATTCTTTAATGATGTCTTCATCTTGGCGTAATGCATGTTCTTCTGTTACCAATGGGAATGATACAAGTTTCTAGTTCAAGTTCAGCAAAATGAAACAATATGAATGTTTTGCTTGGCAGCACTTGAGGGCAGCTCAGGCATCGCTTTTCTTGATAAATACAGAGTATTCGGGTGGGCGAAAAGTTTAAAACAAATTATATAGCGCAGCTTTCATTTTGCTTATAGACGTGAATATATTATTGAAAAAACCTCAACTTGTCCACGTGGACAACATCTAAATCCCCTCCTCCCTCTCTGTGAAAAAGCGTGGAAATTTTCGCACCCCCTACCCCCCTAAAGTTGTCCACGTGGTATGTGAATAGCTCCTAAAAACTGTATCAATTGTTCTCATGAGAAATTTTCCCCCCTAGCTTTGCGTTCGAGGTCTCGTCCACGTGTTCAAGTATCTAGAAACAGCGGCAGCCAAAGAGGAGAAATCGAAGAGTGGTCTCGATGGACACGCTACCCTACGGAGGTCGGCGCTTTCGTCGAAAAATTCCTCCGGAAGTCTGTTGGATGGCAGCCGGAACAGACGCGCTCACGTCGACTCCGGGTACAGCACGAGCGACGGAGGTTTCGATGGTAAGCGTTGGTCCCAGGAATATCCGCACGATAGTGGTGGCACCTACTCACCCAAATGGTCGCCCATTCCAATGCACACAGGCTTCAGTGGGAAACCACCACCAGCAGCTTCAGTTGCACCAACAGCAGCAACCGGTACAGCTGGTCATTCTAATGTGGTTCCTCTGTTGTCATCTGCAGGTGCAAATGGTCTTTCAGGTCTGCTCAGTGGTGAAAGCCACGGGGGTGGAGGCATAATAGGTTCGCTTGAGGAGGAGTTCAAGAAAGGCATCGCGCTGCAGGATCAGCTCGAGCGAAAGAAGTTGTCGAATAAGAATAAGTAATATGATTGCATTCGATTGAGTTCAAAATTCTAACCAATTTCCTTTCATAGCATCGACATTTCTCCAGAAGGTGATTTGACACTAGATAGCGCAAAGTCCGATGAAAAGATGCGAACGCTAGGAAATATTCAAACTTACAGGTATTTATGATCACAATCTCTCGTTCAAAATATATTCGATAACATAACATCAATACTCCTCTTCCAGGGAATACAAGGAAGCACTGCGTCAGCAACGCAATCAGGTTGACATCTACCGACCCAAAGAGCAACAAATCCAAACACCCGAAAGCAGTGGATCCACGTCGGAATCATCGCCCCTCAGTAATTTCTCTCCCTACAACAAGTCTCAAGCCACCACTCCTTCGCCCTCAGTGTACAGCAACAGCAGCCAAAGTTCTCCCCTTTCCCCCCACCACTGCAACGTCCACAAACTGAACCAAATCAACGCTAATGGCGCCCACGCCACTAATGGTTTCAACCAAAACGTCACCTCTAGTCCACTTCTGTCGCCAAACCGGAACATTGTGCCGCCGTTTGTTGAAGATATCGCCAACAACAGCGGCAACAGTACCACTTCAACGCCCAACAAGCGACCGGTTCAAAAAGTCATCCCTTCGCGAAACATATCCACATATCAGGCGAACCAGTCTCCCACCCATCTGAACGGGAACCATCATCTCTCAACGAGTGCCGCCTCGGTTGGTGGTTCCCCAATGAGCAATGGTAAAATACCCATTCCAAATGGTACCCCCATTAAGACGGCCGTGTCCAACTGTACGGATTACGCGTATGTGAAGCCGAACAGTCCCTGCAAGGCGTCCACCGGCATTCTGACCCACAACAGCGTTCCCTCTTCGATTCCAAAGCCAACGGCAAACGGAGGTAGCTCGCCGAATGGAAACCAGAAGCCACTCACTGCCACTGTTGGTTACGTGAATGGTGTCAAACCGGGACAGAAACCTAACAAGTGGGTTGGACGCAACATTTGGCATCGCTAGGTATTTCTTAATTTGTTATTTTTCTCTCGAGCAGAACTGTCTCCTGGAATCGGGATGTGCCAAACGATAAGCTGAGCTTCACAATGCGGCGTGAATTTGACAAGCAGAAGGAGGAAACAGAGCTGATCGAACAGTTACGACAGGTTAGTATTTTTCGGGGAAAAAATATTCTTCGTGTAGAATCAACGTATCAACGTTTGTTATTTTTGTAGATCATTGAAACTCGTTTGAAAATGACTCTTCCGGAGGACATTGCGCCAGCGCTAACCGATGGCGTTGTGTTGTGTCACTTGGCGAACTATGTTCGACCGCGATCCGTTGGGAGCATACATGTCCCTTCACCAGCTGTGGTATGTATTGGTTTATGTGTTTGAAACATGGAACATTAGCAATTGTGAGAAATGTGGAAATCCAGCAAAAGCTAGGCGATGAATTCAGTTATATAGTTTTTTTCAGGGTCAATGACATATGCCAAATTCTTTTTCATACGATACTTATTCTACGGTTGATAAGATGGGGAACCGATTACTCGCGAACGTCTTGAGGTTAGTAGGGTGACCTATTTTTATCATAAAGAGAAGGAAACATATGGAAATTTGAACATTTTTTATGATTACATACGGAGATCGATAGTTCTGAGGAGTAGATAGATCTGGGACATGTAATCGAGATCTAACCTAGCTAACATATCGTACACCGGCTCATTGGGTTGGTTCCTTAGGGACTTAAGGAATTTTTCTAAATTTCATCTGACGGCAAGATATACCACGCACAACTTAACAACGTGCTCGATGTCGTGGTTGTGGCCAGTCTTCAGAATGCAACGCGGTGCTGATGTGTAACAAGATTTTTGTAGTCAGTTGAGCTGCCACTCCTTGTGTACACATGAGTTCTGGCGAATGAGCACGATTTGAAACACAGATGAAATGTTTTGTTGTTAGCGCCCAGATTTGCGCTGTGCTTGCGCCGTATTTCTATACTGCGCGCTTGAATCTGGATTGCTCTCTCTGTTGAGATATTATTCTTCACACAAGCGTATACGGTTCAAATGGAGGCGCGCTGTTGTTTTTATGCTTTGCTTAGAACGAACAAAGACAAAGCGGGCGCTAGAATTTGATGTGTATGTGTGTGTGTATGGAATGAGGCGTTCATCACACAAGTGAGAAGAGATGTATAGATGTATGTAGTATCTGAATTCTGCGCCGGGTACATTTTGCGCTGTCGTCTTTATGAATTTTGTGCACTTCGCACCAAGAGAGAATACATGTTTGTGTTGAACGCGCGCTGATGAAAATTAAACTCAAGCGCTGCGCTGCGTATGTTTTCTGAAGAGTGGTTGTGGCTGTCTTGATCATAAACGTAGAGATTCTTTCTGGAAAAAATGATACGAAAGATACCATTGAGGAAGGGGCGGATCCTTCGACTGAAGGAGGCCTGGATGACGATAGCTCAGGATTCGTTAAATCAGGAACTTGGCACTTTGGTAGACCAAACTGTTTGGGTGTGGCTTGTTGGAAAAATAAACAACACTCGGATGGTTTATTCGCGATCTTTAACATTTAATGGTTGGATATAAAATTGCATTATATTGGAAGGGAGCTTCTGTATGCACTTAGGGGCTGTCCACATACCACGTGGACAACTTTAGGGGCTGAGCGGTGTAGGTGGTATGAAAATGTCCACGTTTGTCCACGGAGATATATAATATTTTCACATTCTAAATTAAATTAAATTGTTCTGTATTCAAGATTTTTAAAACTTTCCGTCCAACCTGAGTATGGTCTCTCTAAAACTGGTGGTAATTGATTGAAATTGGTTTGTAAAAATGTAAAAATTAATTATCTAAATTGTTACATAGCGATTTTTGAAAATTCAAAAAATTGAAATTTGAAAAATTTCTGTATCAAAAAAAGGCTACGTAACAATTTAGATAGTTCATTTTTACATACACATTTCAGTCAGATTGGTCCACTAAATTCTGAGTACCACCAGTTTTAGAAAGAGCATCCACCCGCCCAGCTGCCTACAGCATAATAAACACTACCGTCAGTGGGGTTGTCATTGGGCCAAAAAACCATATGTTTAAGTTAGCCACCTTGTAACAACCACATTTTAGCATCAACATCACGTTGAAGCACGTTGTTATAATCATCATAGTTAAGTTTATAGCTGATGCAAGAATTATAATGAAAACTCGCTTCACAGGAGTTGTACAAAAATTGGCCCAATGTCACCCCTTAATGAGCAACAATCTCTTAAAGGTGTAAACTACCATTTGTACACGTGAGTAAATTCACAACGTACCCTCTATGCGTAAAATATGTGGAGAATTCCACGTCTATCCACATAAAACTGTGTTAGCTTGTGATAACCAGTAGAAAATACAGATTTATATGAAAAGCAGAGCTAAATATCTTTTGAAAGCTTTCAAAAAGGAACTAATTGATCACTGGGAGAAGCTATTCGAAGCAGAGAGCAAACAGCAACTTACAATGCTTATTTTTTTTCAACATGATGCATCGCATTTTTTACTGGACAACACGTGTTAACGCACTTTTTTGTGAATGGGCGTAAAAACCCTCTGCATAGAATTGAATGCCCCATAGATCACCCCACCCTGCCTGCTGAAAAGTCCTAAAATGTGGAAAAATTCCACAAAATTTCACAAAAATTACCCTTTATTGAATATCGTACTTACGATGCTGTTCAGTTCGCGAGCCAAGAATGATGAAATCAAAAAACAAACATGCGGAGTTTGATAGTAAACAAGGCGAATGAATTGGTGCTTACAGGTTATTATTCGTGTGTTGGTGGAATCTGCATACTGAACCGATGGTTTTAGTTTAGCCCAAAGTCACCCCAATCAAGCTCAAAAATAAATAATAAAAATGTTTTACAACTGCATTTTGAAATTTTTGGAAAAAAATATTGGAATACTGGGTTAATTGATTAAATTTTGACGACTAGTGGTGCATGGACCATCTCACGCAAATGTAAATAATAAACCTTAATCAATCACCAATACGTCCTAACTTTTTGTAGATTTATTTTTCACGATTGGATTTATGGGATCATTTTCAGCTGAGTTCTCTGGGCGGTTGTTGAATTTCTAATAATGTTTTTTAAATTAATTTATTTAATAAAACGACTACCTGACGGCACAAGATGAATGCCCTGTGGCTGTGGCCACATTTCCCGTTTTTTTCTTGCAGCGCTTTCTATTCAGTCCGCATCAAGCGCGTTTGCACGATATCAGTGTCGGTCCCAGTTCCCAACGATACTTATTGCATAAATATAAAATAGTCAGCAATTCGACGTGTTGAAGAAAAGACTTCATTCATATAGAATAAGCAGGTAAATCGAAAAAAAAGTTTTTAATTTTTCAAAGATCGATTTGGCAAAGATCGATTCTTTCGTACCGTTTCAATCAGTGGTTCGATCCCTAAGCCGTTTGGAAAATCGATTCGACAAGATCGATTTTTTTTTGTAAAGATTGCTCAATCCTAGTTCTAACACCAACTTTAATTCCAACATTCGAAAAAAAAATCACGAAAATCCGTTAATTTTCGACCTTCCAGAGTAGGGCCCCTCTTAAATTGATCGATCTAAGTGCCTTTTGAAAAGTGAAAAATAAACTTAATTTTTTTCATTTTTTATGGTTTTTTATTTTAAAATGCATGAACAATCAAGTTTTTTCTATCAACAAAATTAAAGCTCTACAACCATTCCACAATTTCTTCCTTGACACCACAATGTAATTCCTCTTGTTATCTTCCATGTCTAAAATGTTTCACAACATAACTTTATGCGAAAATTTCTCATCTTTCAAATGAATGCAATTTAATCGTTCCAAGTAGCGTACTTTTGAATTGGAGTCAATTTAAAGCAAACAAATTGTCTCAAGAAAATTTCAATAATTCTTTCATAGTTGAGATTTGAGCTTGATTTCGTAGTTGGTTATCAATTAATCGTGAGTTGTCTGATGTCATCTTTCCCCGTGATTACTTTGAAAGTCATTTAGACACTCAATGCAGAATGATGAATAAAGATTTGAAAAATAGTAAAATATTTTAATATGCTTTTAATACCCTCTGAACATTCCCCAAACTATGGCGGAAAAGGTTTCGTATTGGGCTAACGACTAAAGGTGAATCGGGAATCGAGAGTGAAAAATCCTGTGATCGATCATATTCCTGATCGAAATCACAATCAGTAAAGCTTAAGATCAATCTTTGGAATTGTGTAGTTTATATTCCGATCAGGCCTCAACTTTAAGAGCGCTACGTCCAATTTACGGTCGTCATAATCGTCCTACCAGATCAACAATTGAGCGTCTAGTGGAAGATTTTAATCCACAGGCACAGTACAAAATGTTTCCGTGTCAGTGGGACAAAAAAATACCCGTAGTGTCGAGAATATTGCTGTCACTAGCGCATCTATTGAGGAAATCCAAATTAATTTCTCACACGTCGTTCTCAAACGTTGGGCATCCCTGTGACGTAGTTGTGGCGAAAAGATCTTGTCCTATATCCTTACAAGATTAAATTGACGCAAGAACTGAAGCCGCTTGAACAGCAGAAGCTTTGCTTATTGGCTTCGTCAATAAGCAAAATATGCGTTATTGGCAGCAATCCACACGTACTCCATGAGTCACCATTGCATCCCGAAGAAAATACGGTTTGGTGCGGTTTATGGTCCGGCGGCGTCATTGGGCCGTTCTTCTTCCGTGACGATCAAGACCGGTACGTTACTGTGAATGGGAATCGCTACCGCTCAATGATAACTGAATATTTTAATAATCGATTTATTGAAAACCAAGTTTGGTGAGCGTGTTATCTCATGAAATGACCCAGTCAATTGGTCGCTTCGCTCGTGTGATTTGACGCCGTTAGACTATTTCCTGTGGGACTACGTCAAGTCTATGGTCTATGCCAACAAGCCAGCGACGATTGATGAACTTCGTACGAATATCGAACGTGAAATTGCAGCAGTATCGACCGATTTATGCTTGAAAACCGTCGAAAATTGGGTTCAGCGTCTAGACTTCTGCAAGCGTGCCCGTGGTGACCATGCAAAATAAATCGTGTTTCATACAAAATGGCATCAAATGTACTTCGTAGCTTTCACATGAATTTCATTGATATCCAAAACCGGTTTTGTTTTATTTGAAAAAAAAAACTTTTGTAGCGCAAAAGCCGTTACAGCGCGGACTCGATTATATACAGTTTCTGATTTCTTTTCACTGTATATAATCGAATCCTGTATACAGGGTAACTTCGATATAACGTACATTTTACATTCAAAATTGTACGTTGTATCGCATTGTACGTTATATCGAAGCATAATAAAGAACTCAGAAACGTAGCTTATATTACTTTATTGTGTTGCTGTTTGAGTAAGGTTAATGAATAAATTCAACCAGAAGACGAAACCAATCTTTCTCATGATGTTTCCCTTCGTAACGATTCGCACAGCACAGCGTTGGTTTGATCGATTTCGTTCTGGTGTAGTGGCTGCCGAAGATACATCCCGTACTGGTCGGCCAATCGTTGTGGAAACCGATAAAATCGTTGAAATCATCAAGTAGTCCGGCATGCATTCGGTCGTCTAAAACTAAGACTCAAGCGGAAAACTTTTCGTCTCAATCTAAGTCATACGGAGTCAATTAAATTTATTTTTCAAGTTGATATTACATGAAAAAACTTCCAACCTTTTTTCCCATGCTAATCCGTCAAAGGAACAAAAGATTGTGTGACTCTGACTTTGTTCGTTTACGTTTTTGGTCGACGTAACGAGAAGTAAAATTGAATTGAAATTATATTTAGAACACTTCAAAAATACTGAAATTTCAGTTTCTGTTAAAATATCAGGCCCTTATGATTTTGAATGCTAGCATTGATTTAGGAAAAAAAATCTAGTTCGTTCATTTCATCTGCTTATTTTTACTTTTAATAACAACACTTTTCCTATGTAGTGGACTATTATAAGAAAAGTAACATACATAAACAAAATTTGTGACGTCACAGATTTAAAAAAATCTTCCCACCTTCCTTTTTCCATTTCGCTATTGCACCCAATGAGGTACATATAGAGGTGGAGCAGTAGGCGAAACGTATCTGTATTGGCAAGCAAAATATCATGTCGTAATTATTTGCATTCAATATGGAATGTATATGGAAGGAACAAACCAATGTTGAAAGTACTCACGGTTGCATGATAATTTGAGCCAAAATTCTCATGAAATCATTCAACTGGTTGTTTTTTAACAGATGAAAATCATATCGTGGCTTATTTCGATTATTCATGTGGTAAAAAGGTCCAGAGAGCACTCGTATGTGTAGTTCTCGAAAGCAGTAACATTTCCGGTGAAATTTTGATTAATTGGCGATTATTATCTCATAACATCCACACCGACACTGAGAGCCTTCGAAACATCAACTTCATAACGGTCAAATAATGAAAATCTGTTTGTTTCTATTTTAGAATAGTGACTGACGTCACTATTTGCGAAATAGCTCTGGCAGCGCATGCTATGTCGCTCGAAACTCGACCATCTTCATTACCTTTTTTCCAGGACATTGTATTGCACCCACCATATAGTCCGGCTCCAAGTGATTATCATCTCTTCCGGTCCATGCAAAACGCTCTTGGTGATACTAAGTTGGCCTCAAAAGAGGTTTGCGAAAACTGGCTGTCTGAGTTTTTTGCAAATAAGAAGGGGGGGGGGGGGGGATAATGAAGTTGCCTTCTAAATGGCAACAAGTTTGCGAACAAAACGGCGTATATTTGACTTGAATTGGATAATTTTAAGTATGTTAAATAAAGCGTCAAATTTCGATCTGAAATACGACATTTCCTTTTCCCCAACCCTATATATGTATATTAACGTTCAAAATCTATACACTTTATCTTCTCGAAACATTGAAACGGACCCCTATACTGAAAGGCTAGACTCAGTCCTACGTCTAAAGGGAACAATCATCCAAGATTAGAGCCTCCAAATTCATGTGTTGGTTATTCCGTATAATCCAGTCTGGGAAATCGAGTTTATTGCTCAATTCCTCAATCCACATTTCTCCCAATAATCTTTAGTGACACTTCATCTAACTTTTCTTTTCTTTTAGCCAAAACTGACGATGGCCCGCTGTCGGCGCAATGTGGATAACTTCCTCGATGCTTGTCGGAAGATCGGAGTGGATGAGGTAAGTTTGTTGTTTTGTGGCCTACTTTAATATTATGCTACTCGTAGACTTTCGGGGTTTTGGAAATCTTTAACGTAGTAACCACTTTTATGTTATAGGTGTTTATATTATTCGCAACAAGTTTCTCTTCAGTTGCTCTATCTAGTTCTTTGTAATTTCGCTGTTTAGGGTATGTGTCAAAGATTCAGGGTTCTCGAGGGTTACACATTTTGGCTTGGACGAACTATACTTTATCTAGATATACACAAAAAAGTTTCGTTTTAGGATACGGTATAACAACCATTGATTAAATTTAACCCAGAGACTATTGTCATTGCTAATTTAGCATCAGAAAAAGAACGATTCACTTTCCAACTTCAACAAATGTGCCTGTTCTCTACACACTCTGTAAGGTGGCTTTTTATATGTATTCTGTAATTTCATTCCTTTATGTGTGTGTACATAGTTCAATGCGGAGGGTTCTTCTGTTGTGCATAATACATGTTGCTACTTAGGCTTAGGCTCGTCTCTTAAGCTGCGATTATGAACGCAAGGAACTAACTCTCTCACCTGTTGTTATTGGTGTTGGTTGCAGGAGTTGATATGCTCCTGCCAGGACATCGTACCATCATCTCCACCACCAACAGGAGCACCGCCCCCGTCGGTGGTTCTGGCCGAGGTCTCATCGGACTGGCCGGATCAACGTCAACAACAGCAGCAGCAGATCGAATCAGATGTTGATCAATCCGTCGAACCGCCGAATCCTTTGGCAATGTATCGTACCATTGAGGCACTGCTGACTCGGGCCGAGTTGGTCACAAAAGAATCGACCTGTGGTCACATCGGTCGTCCCTCGTCTCCTCCCCCACCACCACCCATTATTGTCAACAAACCCACAACAACAACACTCACTGCAGCCAACACCAATACAACAACAACAACAGAAGGAGAACAAGCGGTTGTACTCCACAGTAGCAAGGAAGAACCAAATGGTAACTACCAAACACCTCCGCATTATCTAAGCTTCCCAAGTGCCACCACTAACGAATCTAACAGAAACTATTTACGTAACACTTCAACACCAAAAAGCGTCAAAACTCAATTCGAGTTCCATCTGGAACAGAAGCAAGAGCTCGAGCGGGAGGATGTAATGAAGGTTCAGGCTAGGCTTAGGGCTGTTAGTGATGAAATCGATGTCGATGTCCAGTCCGGCGGGGGAGGAGGAGGAGCGGATTGGCGGAACGTCCCAGTCTCGTTGGATCTCAACTCCGGTGGGAACGGTAGAAGAAAGCGCAAGTTTCCGAACTCTCGATTCGCCGGCGCCAAATCGCGGCAGCAGGGTTCGCTCGGGGACGGCTTGAACGAAATAGTGGAAGAGTGTGAGTACGACAGCGACATTGGGAAGTTTCGATGCCGCCTGGAGGACGGAGACGGAGAGGATGACGATTACGAGGATTCCGAGGCGAGCGTGAATTCGCTGGATGATGAGACGGCTTTTACGCCCACGAATGCCAACCAGGGGATTAATGATCTGAACAGTACCACTCCTACGGGGGCGGGAGCGAGAACGATTGTGGACTTTAACATCAACTCGGCCAAGGAAGATCCGAAGCTGGTGGGCAGAAAGATCGTCAGCAAGCGGATTGAGTTCTTCGAGAGTAACGCCGTGAATGGGGAGAAGATAGTGAACAGCGCGCAGCTGAGACGCAGTGTTAGCGTCGAGGACAACGAAGCCGAAGCTGCGGGGGACCAGTGGAATAGGAAATCGGATCATCCGGTGCTGTCCACTGTGCTCTGTCTGGGAACGTTCCTGTTCGCGGTTGTCTATTTGTATCTGTATCCGTTGCCTAATCGTTAGAGGCAAAACGCGAGGTGTTGCCAATTCCAATGGCTTTGGAATTGGTTGATTTTTTGTTATTTTTACGAAGATATTTTCATATTTTTCTGTTGAATCTAATTTATAAGAAGCGAGAAGATTTCTTTTTTTTTGTTTGTTTTAATCTCAGTACAACAAAAATCTCTAAAATTTTATGTACTTAAATAAGCAGCTAGATTCTTAATATATATTCTTACTAGTTTATAAAGCGTGAGCTATCCTTCTCAACGGGAGTGAATTGATTTACTTCAAGTCAAATATTTGTGTGATTGTATGAGGAGTGTTCGAGTAAAACGAAACAAAAAAAAACAAACAAAAAGATAAATCATAACACAAAAATAAGTCGATTTTTCATTCCTTTCATCAGAAGCAGAAAAGAACTGTTAAAATCGTTACACATTCCTAATTGGTTAATCGATTTGGTAAGTGATTTCGATTTAAAATAAAAATAAATTCCGATTGGCTGCTCATTGCAAAAAAAAATCATTCCATTTAGTTATCAATCGATACTTTTTGTGCTTTAATAACAGTGTAATTCCAAATGAAATCGAACTAAAAATGAAACTTGTATTTTTGATTCGAACGAAAGTTTGCATTCTGTTTGGGTTGGAGGAAATATGAGTTTTCCACAGCATTTGGGAATTTTGTGACTCAAGTGCAACTTTAAAAAAGGGCGTGTCGATTTAGTAAGAGAAAATTTTGATAATTTATATCTCAAAAACTATGAGTCGTACCGAAATAGTTTCTTAGAAAGAGTTATAGAATATTGATGTCAAAACGTGGAAAAAATATACACTGAGAAAAAAAATTAGTATTCTTTTTTTTATTTTTGACGAACTTTGTGGAACATCGAATTTTTATGAATTTTCGAAACCTTAAATTTTTGTATGGTAACAATCATTTTTAGCCACAAATTATGAATACTGATGTGATTTCAAACAAAAAAGCTCTTTATCAATCTCTTTCCAAATGCAGCCATTCTCGAGATATTTTAAAAAAATATTTCTAATTTATTCTCTTTTTTATAGTAAACTAGCTGACCCGGCAAACTTCGTCCGACCCAGAATGGATTTTTTTGTTGTGAATACTTTCAAAAATTCATGTTTTCTTTATAAACGAACGTTCAACGTTCTAATTGACCCTTTATAATTTCCTTTTACTATAAGTTTCCTAGCATTTCTACCAAAACTCGTCATTATATTATTCTCGTATGATATTCACAATTATCGTTCAAGATTCTTCAACCACCTCAATCGAACATCATAGAAACGTTACGTGCCCCCCAAAACTTCCACATGTCAAATTTGGTTCTGTTTTGATGATTAGTTCTCGAGTTCTGCATAAATATGTGTATTATTTGTAATTGTAATGATTGTTAACATACAAAAAGAGGAGGCGATCTGGCGTAGCGGTAACATCCATACCTCTCACGCTAAGGGTCACGAGTTCAATTCTCACTCCCGACATTCTTCCGAAATGGAAGGTAAAAGTGACGAACCAGCCAAATGTGTTGAAAATCACTATAATACAGAAATAAAAAAAAACATACAAAAACTCCAAGTTTCGAAAATTCACAAAAATTCGATGTTCCACAAAGTTCGTCAAAAATTGTTTTACCATCTTGTATCCATTTAAAATTTTTTTTTACATGACTTCTATTTTATATGAAGAAATATAAAAAATAATAAAAATATGTATTTGAGATATTGCAAATTAAAGCTTTTTTTTGTAAATAAAAAAAGTACTATTTTTTTCTCAGTGTATATTTTTTCACGTTTGGACTCTATAACACTTTCTCTAAGACACTATTTCGGTACGGCTCATAGTTTTTGAGATATAAATTATCAAAGATTTCTCTTACTAAAATCGATACGCCCTTTTCAAAAGTTACACTTGAGTCGAAAAATTCCCAAATGCTGTGGAAAACTCATATTTCCTCCACCCCAAAGGGAATACAAACTTTCATTCGAATCAAAATATGTCATTTGTCGATTTCATTTGTAATTGCTCAACAATGAAAAAACAACAATCATCACAATTGAGTTTCATTTCGAATCACTCTCATGATCATTTTGTACTTATTAGCATTTAGAAAGTAAATCATTTCACTGCTCCTTCTCTCGTCATTCATTCCGAGGCTTAATTTTTTATATCGATCTTAAAGATTGTTGGTTTTCTTCTACTTGAAGTGTGATTTCGTTTATTTTATAGTTATTTCGCTTAATGCTTAAGTTTATTCCTTACATTCTCTTGTGTGTTCATTACATTTTACATTACAAGTAGGAATGTTATGGAGTAGAATGATTTTGGTAGTGTAAATCTCAAAAGCCGTTACAAATATAATCAAAAATTACTTGAAACATATTGATTTGGGGGAGAACATCAAATAAAACAAGAACCGCAAACAATCAAAACGCATACGAAAAGAGATATCAAAATATTGCAAGTCGAAGTGCAGAAGTAGTATACAGGTAAACAAATGGGATCTCGTGAATCTGAAGATGCAAACATTTGATAACACCTTACTAGCAAACAATGTAATGCAGAGGATGTCCCAAATTAAGGAATATGGTTGCCTTATTTTGTAAACAGGTCAGTTACCACTGGTGCCGTATGACGACAATTAGTGGAACACATTCAAACACACTCACACACACGCGTTGAAAACAAACTAAACTAGAACATCGTCGTAAGATACGCGTCTAGATAGATGTTGTAAAAAAAAGAAATAAATAATCCATTATCGTTACAATCTTCAATATTCTGTAACAGAAAAAAATACCAAACAATGCAAACAGCGAAAAAGAGATCTATTTTCTTAATTTTTATCAATCAAGAAATGACAATGACTAGATCTTCTGGAGAACACTATCGAACCTCTCTCTTGATGTATCTCTATAGTTTTCTAGCAAAGTTTACCTACAATTTTCAGCATAATATGATGTATTTTTAGGGTTCATAATATCGCGAAATATGGCATTTCAACAAACTGTAATCTGTAATCTATCTTAACTCAATACATTCGATGATCTAGTCATATGAATCAGTTTACTTATAACCTATTCCATCACTTTAGTTTTAAAATCTTTTAGATAAAATTAAGATTTCGATTTATTTTTAAAAAATCGGGCTACGTTTTAAAACAAATTATTATTGATTTTTTCGCATACAAGCGTTTGCAAATGAAGCTATAACAATTATTTTGCCAAAAAGAACTTCACGTTCAAAGGAGTAATATTAATCAGGATTGCCTTGTTTTTTTTTGTTTATTTTCATATACATTGTTTATTTTATGAGTACTAATAAGTGAACCGAGAATAATAAGCTCTCAGCAAAAAAGAAACAAAATCAAAACAATAATGTTTAGCACAAGTGGGAATCGGTTTGCACCAAATTTCTCGCTGGTTGAGAAGCGAAAATAACTACAACAGTTCCATAACGCGCCATGTTCAATAACGTATTTTGGCAAAATACACACACACACACACACACATATATTATCGAACTATTACTCGTAATCGTTTATATGGATCTATAGGTTTTTCTAAGGCCAATAATTTTAGCTCGTACCATATTTATTCGCTACATTTATACCATTAGGTTCCGGCTTGGAAGCCGGAAAATGTGTTGCTTTGTAGACTAGGTCATGTATCAACTGTTAGGAGGAATAGGCTTGTTGGGCTGCACCAATCTGTTTTTTCCACCAAAATTTTACTAAAGAGATAATGATTGGAAGAACTTAGGGTTGCAGCATTGTAGGAATTGAAATAAAAAGAAGAAAAAAAACTGAACGTTTAGGTATTTTACACCCCCTCCCCCAATATACAAACATACACAAAATTCTACTCGTTTTAGGAAGAAAGGGATAAACTATGTTAGGCCCTATGTTAGAGGATCCTATTTAATCACTCGTTTTAGGCAGACTGAGTAGTAGACGGAAATCTGCTAGTATTTCTCGCGCAGCTTTACACCTATGTAGACTATTCTGCAGCTATGATACAATAAGTTCCGTTGCCGAAGAAAATAAAAGAAGTTCGGCTATTATGCCTCATGTTGCTTTATCTTTAATTTATACACACAAACACACACACACTGTACACTAAATAAATAATGCGAAAATAATGTTCTGTTTGATCTGTTTGATGAGAAGTGTTTCATAATATACTAATTAAAGTTTGAATCGACTGGATGGGATGATGATGTGACGGTATTTTGACACTAACCCACAGTCTTCAATATACTTTGTCACGTTGGCCATTAGCAAACTACTGAGGTATTAATGCACAAGATTTTGGCGAAAAATTGCGTTTTTCGGGAATACAGGCGATGCGAGTATGATTATTATTGTTTGTTCTGTAGAAACTTGAAACTTCTTCGCCTCTATATTGGGCCTGGAAATCGAAAATCGAAATAATGGTCGCGTCACGAAAAACGTCCAATTTCTTGCGTTCCTCGCTCAGTGATTCCTCGATGGATTTACAAGATTTTTTGCACCAATCGATCTGAACACCCCATAACAAACTATTGCATAATGGAAAAGTTTAAATTTTTCAACAGTCAGTTTGTTCAAATAGCGTTGAAATAAGAGTTTTGAATTTTTCTAATAGGCCTTTTTCAAGACTAGCTGCGAATGAACTTTGCAGTTTATAACCTCTATAATTAAAAAAACAATCCAATTCAAACTAAACTTGAAATCAGTAGGGGTAAGGCCGTTGTGGCGAGTGATCGACTGCAACTGCGGCGTATCTTCATCAAATATACTAAAAATCGGCATGCAACAAATATCGTAACGTAACCCAACGTCAACTGCACGGTCGTGAGTCGAACACAACCATTCAACTTTTTTAATAGGTTAGTATATTGTCGATATATTGATTTGTGAAAAGGACAAGAAGAAGTTAACCAGCTACCAGCTACCTTGCTGGTGGTATCGGTTCTGAAGCAACGGGGTGTCGTAGCGCAAGTTCCAATGAATATTCTGAAACTTTAGAACAATACCTAAAGCGTTACATAGGGGTTTTAAAAAATTCGAAAAATTGCCAAAACGTTTGGTTGAAAATGAGTTATTTTTCATGAAATATCGCAGTTTAGAAGCTCATAAAAAATCGAAAAAATGAGATATCAAAAAACGGCTATGTAACGCCTCAGACAATCCATTTTTACATGCTGATAGAAAATTTCAGCCAAATCAGTCGAGTGGATCCTGAGATATCGATACCACCAGTTGGAAAAACATGGTTTCGAGAAAAAACGCCTTTCAAAATTCGTGCAACACTGCAATATTTCTTGAGGTGACTTCATACTCTTGGCTGTAACCTTCCAACGAAACGAAAATCGAAAAACGAAATATCGAAAAATCCAACATTTCTGAGGGCATAAGCATCCCGAAAATGCAAAAAACAAAAATTCGATTTTACAGACCGGGGAGCGCCTTTTATATGGAGGAGACCCTTAAGGGCCAGTCACCAGGGGAAGATAAAATGTTACACCTCTATACAAAACATCCACTGCTAGCCAAGATTCCAAAATTTCAAGATAGCATTGACGACATTTAGATTCGTTTTGCGAGTTTGAGAAGCGACAAAGGCGATAATAGATTTTTGAGGAGGAATAGACACATTTTTAAAATGAAAAATATGAATGAAAAAAGGTACTCTATGTAAAAAAGTAAAATGCTTTTTACGCGAATTGTGAAGAAACATATATGAAAAATGTGATTGATAATGTTTGTATATTGTAATGATAAGTTTTAGTGGAAATATCAGGAAATGTATCGACGAATGGTTAAGTAACAGTCAGGCGGCCATGTATCAAGTGATCAAATAACCTGAAGTTAAAACTTCCATTCAAAGTTTGAACAATGTAAAACTACCTTCGGGCTTGGTAATCTGATAAACAACAATTTGCCTCCCTGACAGCAAAACAGCAAAAGCTCTCTCATTGCCCGTTGAACGAAGCCTGCATTTGATTTGTGTATCACGTGTATGTCAGTGTCTCTCAGATCTTCTACATAACATCACATAGAGAGAATCGTCAAAAGCTGTCAACACTTTTCGTTTCAAATGGTTCTGTCCTCGATTTGCGATTGATCTGCGCAACCAACTTGCACCTGATATCGACCAAAAACTATATACACTTCTGCTCCTAAATTCCGCTTGAGGTGGGAGCGAACCCTAGCACATGCCACAGTAAAACTGTATTCAAATAAAGGCAGTGTATGTCCGTATTCTAAAATTCTGGATATTCTTATTCTGGCACTGGCACGAAAATTTCCCGTATGCTGTAGGCACCTTCTTTGTCTCACTACACTTTGATACAGAATACAGGTACCTTTTAATCGAGCTGTGTAGTGAACGTGAACGAAATTACCCTACTGTTTCACAATATCTTCCATTCATTCCATTTCTGTATCGAGCTGCTTGTGCATATGTGTGTGAAATCAGCATTAACCTTTTCACGACCACGGGGACGCCGATGTCCCAAGCAAAAATCATGGATTAATTAAATATTTACGTAACCATTGTAAATAATTTTTTTTATTTTAATATTTCGGAATTTACCTTTTTATTATTTCTACTGGCGATACATAATAGTGACCATAGGCGCATATTTGTCCCATAAATTTAAAAAAAAAATGTAAAAGTTTTTTGAATTTTTAATATAAATTATGTTTTCAGGGTGCCTATTAATTCATTACATCCTTATGGTCCTGAAAGGGTTAAGCATGAATGGTGTCCGCTCGTTGTGTTGCGCTTGCTAGCTCGGTCGCGACCGTGATTTCAAATCACGGACGGCTTATTTATACCAAATAAGTTGCCAGAACAAGCAGAAACGAATGAATTAATTGCTCGTAAGGGTACGGAAAGGTAAGCACACAAATCGACAGAACAAATGTATGGAAAAATGAGAATGCTTCCAGTTTTCATTAATTGAAACAGTTGAGGGATCAGGGAACTGTAATGTATACCGTATCAAACAAATATTAGAGAGATTCCGATTCGATTGGTATGATAATCACCAGAATTCGCAGTGAAAAATAGTTAACTTTATTCCATAAAAACGTGACCTATTTTTTGATTTGGTGCCTTTTCTGAAAAACGTAGCCCTAAGTCAAAAATTCGCAAAAAGTCCTTTTAGAGCCACATCATAAAGCCGAAAACAGACAGATTGTACTTATGTTATATTTGAAGCCAAAATTTGATAGTAGACCAATTCCATGAAATTATATAGGGAAAAATCAAATGAGAAGAATTTATGAACATAACTATCATGAAAGTTTAGATTATAGCTTCCTACAATACGATCAAATTCATATTTCATACACTATTTTGATTTTGTGACGTGACAAATCTTGCGAATCCTGATTTTCGCACAGGAAGTTACAACTAGCCGATATTAACAAGATTCTTGTATGTTTTCAGGAAAACTGAATATACTGAAATCTGAAAACAGAAATCAAATTCGTAAATGTGGAATGAATAATCTAGATTTTGGCATCTAGAATCTAGAATCCTATATTCCTGGAATCTGAAATCTGTAATTTGAAATATGAATTCTGGGAACTGAACTCGGAAATTAAAATCTGAATATTAAATCTCGAATTTGGAATTCGGATTTCACACTTTGAATCTGGAACGGATTATCTGAATCTATAAAGAATTCTGGATTCTAAATCTGGAATCCCAATTGGCAGTTTGTATCAGAAGTTTGAAATTTCAAACCTGATTCTGAATCTTCAAAATTCTGTTATCTTATTTCTGGGATCAGAAAAACAATTTCGACTTGTTTTTCTGAGTTTCGGAATTTAGAAGATTGTCTTGAAGCCGAATTTGAAATAAGAAATCTGATGGATTGAATTTGGAATCTGAAATTTGTTCCGTTCCGTGTATGTTTTAAAGAGGCTTTAAATTTTTCAGTTCATTCGCCTCTCAATTTTAAGTCTCTAGTAAGCCTCCATCTTTCCAAATCCTGAGGATGATTTTCGGGAGTTTAAACAGTATGTTCAATAAATAAGGGAATTTTTAAGATATAGAACGAATGAACAGTTAGAAGTGCAACTTCAGAGTAATTTTTTTCTGTTTTTGCATCAAAAAAATGTGATAATTGAGTAATTTGGCATCATTTAAAAGAAGCTGGAAGGTCATGGCATGGTTTAATGAATAGGGGCTTCAGATTTTGAACTGGTCAGCTTGTTTACCAAATCAAAATCCTGTCAGGAACTTATGAGGAGTGAACGGACGAATAGTAGACGCAGCTTACAAGCAGTATGAGTGATTTGAAGAGCTTAAACGAGCAATATCCTCCACTATAACATGACGTAGATTGGTCGAAACCACCCCGAAAGGGTTATGTGAACTGATTGAGAACTAAGGATGATCTACGAATTAGAAACACATCGTAATTCATGTTAAATTGGCGTTAGTTTTGTAAAGTAGTGAGAGTTTTTCCATCTAGTTCTATAATTATGAAACAATGGAATTTCTGTTTTTTTTAATGTTTCGCGCCTGAACACAACAATAAAGTTGAAATGGCTAGTCTTATAAATGAAGATAGTGATTGTACTGTGCACTATATACTTCAATTCAACCGACTTCTTACATATCTCTGGAAACTCAGAAAAAATGAGTGGTTCTATAGTTGTGAACCGCAGTGTATGTTTGAAAGTTATTTTTTATTCGAAATAATCTCCAATTTAACTCAATAGAATAACTCAATATCAACCAATTTATGCATAGACTCTTTCATGTCATCAAAGGCGGCTCGCACACCGGAGCAATAAGCAACTCGCAAGCAACAATACGCAATATGCAACAGGTAACATATTTTTGTGTACTTCGCATACTAAAGCAATAAAAACGCCTGATATTATACAAATAATCTGTTTGATGAACGAAACTTGCCAAATTATGGGCGATAAGTTGCTAGCGACACGACACGTCGTGCTTATTGCTCCGGTGTGCGAGCCGCCTAAAGGTATGTTCTTTAACACCTGTGTCACGGTTGCTTGAATGGCTGGAAAGTCATCGAAAAAACGTTCCTTTCATGGCAGTTTTTAGTTTAGGGAACAGAAAATGATAGAGTAGGAAAATATGGATGGTGGTCGATGATATAAATCTGTTTTATCATCAAAAATTCACAAACTTATCATGCAATAAAAACAGCTGTTTCCCCTCTGGATATTCAGGTCTAACACGAACAATTCGCGACCACAAACGATGTAAAATAGTATTCTCCATTAACAGTTTGATCTTCTGGAACAATTCCTTGTGTACAATACCGTTGGATTCGTTGAACGTGATCAACATTGTCTTGATTCTGGTCTTCTGAAAACGCATTTTTGTTTTGTTTACTCGCCTTTCGACTTACATTCTGCAGATTGATGCTTAGTTCCAGGGTCATATTTAAAGCACCATATTTCATCACCAGTTATGATCGAGTCGAGAAAATCAATTACTTTCTTCTGGACGACCAGGTCTTTCATCATCATTTATATCTTCACGATCATTTTGAAATCGTTTCAACCACTTATGAACTTTTGAACGAACTAAACAATAATCACCATACACTTTTTGCATCAATTGGTACGTCCCACTAAATGTTTTTTCAAGTTTAACACAAAATTGATTATTTGCTCTTTGTTCCTGTCATTAAAAAGCGCGTAACTTTTTAACCTGTCGATCAGTTTACATAAAGTTGGCTGCGTTTGAAAAGTGAGACCTTCACCTTTCTAATGCTATCAACATTCAACAGATGGCGTTACGTGTTCCATGATTTAAATAAAAAGTCCCCTTATTTATTGAACATACTGTGTATGAGCCAAATATCTTGCTTAGGTCTGTAAATGAAGCACTTTGAGCACTGAGCGTCGCAATGTCTCTAGTGATAGATACTGCGATTGTCCGAGGTTTGAGATTAAATGTAATGGATTTTTGAATACTGCCTTAGGTGTCACCAGCCTTCACTTTGTTCTGATTGGAAAGCATTGGATGGTTTTAACCCTTTCACTACGGCAGTGTGCTCCGTCGGAGTGCTACCGCTGTACGGATCGTTGCGTCGAAAAGTATGAATATCGCGCTGGTGTGATCAATGTGCAGTATCAACCTGATGTCGTCTATAGACGACACTCGTAGAGAAGGGGTTAACTATTGAAAATCAAGTGCAAAGAGCCATTACAAAGTAGACAAATTGGAGTCGAGTAATTGAGCAAAGGGTACATGCTTTCATTAAAATTCAGAGAAGTTTCAGGAACTGGGTAAGCTGAATCAGATAAATCACAATCAAATTTAGAAAAGACGATAATCTACCAATCAACGAACAAACTTTAGAATCGATATCTCACTTATGAAACACTTCTCCTTTAGCACTGCTTTGCATATAAACTTAATAATGAGCTCCATATATAACCCAAAAAATTCATCAAATCAGAATCACGCGTTCAAGGTTGAGTTTTTATTCGGCTGTTTGATACCATTGCGAGAAAATTGACACAGTGCGTGTTGAAAAGATAAGTTAATCCTATACAACTACAATAATTTTAAATCTAATCACACATACAAGTATACAAACAGAACATAAACTCATCAAATTTCACAGATTTCGGCGCAAAAAAAACATACGAAGACCACAAAAATGTATGTAGCACACTCTCGCTGCGCATAGTTTGATGTGCTTAAACTAAACAAGCATTATATAAGGAAGTTAATAAATTGAACAAAAACTACTATGCTGCGGTTGTATTAATTCTTTTGATAAAGCGTGTGCGTCTTTTACCAACAAAAAAAAACCAACGCAGTGTAACATGTCGGATCCTCTTAATTCGTTTTTACTTCCAGAATCTCCTCTGTTGCGCTGCTGACGTGCTGGAGGGACGCGGCATAGTGCAGGTCGCCATCACCGTCGTTGAACTGCTCAAACATTACAATCCAGCGAACCACGTGCGTTCGCCAACGCGGACCTTCTACGGGGGTGGTGGTGGGGCCACTACAACCATCAGTAGTAGTAGTAGTAGCAGCGGCGGATCGAAGAGTGCAACCTCGTCGCCCATATCGACCAGCGGAGGCACCTGACCGCTGGAGACTGCCAGTGAGCTGGGCCTGGGGTCCACACTGACATCCCACAAGCCGTTGGACGATGAGGTCTGGCGGATCTAAGCGGTCTAGTAGCCGCAGTGTCGGAGTACCGGAACACAAGTGACATATGACATCCCAAAAATTGTATCTTTTAGTTCTAAAGTTCTCTTGCGTAGTAGGAGGACTCAATTCTGTATGATAATTTTGCCCTGTTAAACCCGAGGGAAGAGTTTTGTTGCCAAAAGGCGACGGAAAGGAAAACTGAACTGTGAATTTATTGCTTTTGTTTGCGCTTCTTGATTTTGCATGAATATTTATAGGAAAGAGATGGCGTTTTCAAGGGCAATGTCAAACAGGTAATTTATGTTGTGACTATATATAATCGTTTGTATATTTATTATATATTGTAATAAACAAGAATTGTCGATTGTGAAATTCTCGAATAAGGCAATTTGCGACTAGCAATGGATAGCTCAATTATGTGAGAATAACTGAATTACCAGTGGGTAAATGAAATAAGAAATCCATTTGGATAATTGTGATCAGATTAGTACGAGAAATATTTGTGGGAAACGGGGACAATGCAATATCACTGATTTCTGAACATGTGCATAATTTGTGTTTTTTCGTCTGCCTACCATTCACTTTATATTTCATTCCAAACATGAGTAACCAGTAATTTAAATGTGTCTATTATGTGTTGTCTCGTTCAACCTTCGTTGTACTTCTTAATTCAAATTACTTTTCTTAGCCTTAATGAATACGAATGACGCAAGTTGACTCAAGTCGCTTATGTTACTCATTTCAGGAGAAAAAAACTGTCTCAGATAAACATCTTCATTGTTTCGAAGAAATTCTCTCACTTTATTATTGATGCCCCTTATCAGCCGGTGCACGTCTTATTCGGTCTCGGTCCTGGCTAGCCGGTTACACCAATTCCTCATCTGACATACTACCTTGATCAAAAGGTTCCCGGAATTTATTCAGGAAATGAAAAATACAAGAATATACATCAATATCGAGGTAGTATCCCTTCAAAGTACTACCCATCGACTGCAAAGCACTTATGCCAGCGCTTGATACAATCCTCGAAACATTTATTATATTCGATTTGCGGTATGGCCATCATCGTTTTTTTTCCTTACCTCATCTCGGGTGCCGATTCTTTATTATCTCATCTCGGGCGCGGTTTCTTGAGTCGTTCGAATAGGAAAACGTCACAGAGAGCTAAATCAGATGAATTCGGTGGTTGAATGAATGGTATTCGTTTCTCATTCGGTTTACGGCATTCACTCGCTTGATGTCTGGATTGCGTGTTATACTCAAAAATTCACGTTTCGTCTTCAGTAATGATCCGCCTGATGTATGTTGGGTCAGATTCGGCCTTGAAAAGCATGTCTTTTACGATGTCAACACGGTCTCTTTTGTGTATGAAATTCAGCTCTTTGCAGCAATACCTCTGAGACCCGAATCATTAACCAAAATGTCTTGAACGGGCCCAAAAGCAATATCCAACTCCTCTGCCATCTCTAGAACGGTCAATCTGCTGTTTACGGACATCCATTCTTTGATTTTGTTAATATTTTCGTCGCTTTTCGATGTCAATGATCTACCACTTCTCTCATCATCATTCACGGATTTTCGCCCACTTTTGAAACGTTCGTGCCACTGATAAACGACTGCCTTTAGCACTGGTTTGACTGTTTTCTTCAGAGTATCGATGCCGAAACACTTTTCTAACATTTGCAATGTTGTCGCAGCATTGAAACCGTTTTTAACGCAAAATTAAATACATACTCGTTGCAAATTCCACTCCATTTTTCAAATGGTGATTCCGGAAACTTTTTGATAGAGGTAGTATTTTTTGTCAAAAATTGACTTTTTGGCACTTGGTTTTCTTTTGCCTGAAAAGTAGATTTTTGACATTTTTTTTCCAGATGGCAGTATATCTCGACGTTTCATGCATCATGGTTTCATGGCATCAAAAAATTTTGTTCGAAAATCCCAGTTTCCTTTGCTCTCCCATTGGGTGATTTTTCGGTTTTCAAAAAATTCAAACTTTGACGGCTGTGCAACACTAGTAAATGAAGTCCGATTGAGTTGATATTTTGCATAGGGTAGTTTTTCGTGGGAGTTGAAAATTCGAGATGACCATTTTCATTGGCACTCTAATATATATTGCTATAAATATTATACAAACGCTTACCAGTATTTGAGAGCCATGGCATTTTCTGTTATTTTAGGCTCATTATCATTGTAATAATCGGAATGACAAACATGCGCTAAAAACTAATTTTGTGTTTTTCCGGATCTTCACTTCCGATCCACAGTCAGACGGTTTTCGAACGTTTCATGATACTAGACACTGTGAAATTCGCGATTCCCAACATTTTTTCCGATGGCACGATGCTACAGATGCTTATTCTCGAAGTACTCATGCAAAACACACTGTTCTTTCGTCGCCATTTTGAAAACTTTTGCGCACCTGATGAATACACATTAAACTATGTCTACGGAAAATTTCATATAATTTTACCCAACAGATTAAAAGTTAAAGTAATTTGAGTGTGTGCGGATTTTAAGCGGTACACCCTTTATGTGGATCGAATCGAGCGATCGATACGTTCTCTATCACTATCACACCAAGCAAAATTTCGTATTTTGTAAATCGAACGAATTTTATTAAATAGAGTACATGATTTAATTCCATGTGTTGCCAATTTCAAACCAAACCAAACTGGGATCCACCAAACAAGTCAAATAGCTCCAAAAATTATGACAGTTGCATCACTTGCTCGATGCGACCGACTTTCTCGGTATCTATTATAAGTCGACTCGCACACCGGATCAATAAGCAACTAATAACCAGCAATATGTAATATGCAACAGGCAACATATTTTGCTGTATTTCGCATACCAAGGCAATTAAAAATCACTTGTTCAAACTTGATGACCAGAAGAAACGAATCTTTCGTAACTCAAAAGTTATATTTTCTTATGCAATCCTAACCTGTACACAGAAAACGTCAAGTCATTGGGACTGATTTATCTAAAATACAGCTCTAGTGATAAGAGACATTACTGAATTGCTCGTTTCATGGGCTGTTTTCCATGATTTTTTTTTTTTCAAACTATGCATTAGTGATCAGTGATATTATGTTTCCCTTGAGACTCGAATTGTTCTTCTACACATATATTTAAGGGTACTTGTTTGCCTGTGAATTCTCGCACGCTGGTCAATTTTTACACAATTTATCATTTTTTTTCGTCGCGGAGGAATACCAACCAAGTGTACTTTGGATCACTTTGGATCAAATCACTAAAAAATGGGCAGGGTGGGCGAAAAAATGAATTATCTCTTAGTCATTTTTCTGACTCGAGAAAGGCAGCACGTACCCCAAAAATTATATGTTGTCCCGTCCGAACGCTCCCAAACAAAAAAAATACCACGAGTTGTCAGTTTTGTGACAAACCAGTGCTACTGAAATCGCATGCTTACAGAACATAGTCTAGTCATTGATTCATCGTTTTGATGTTGTACATAAGTTAACCAATCGATAAATTTCTAGTGAATTTATTAACACTTTTTTGTACCATAAATCTAACCGCAATATACATACTTACCATAAATTATGTGAGAAAATTATTGTAATTCGTAAAGCAAACTTTATTAGAAGGTCTAGGATACAATGAAAGACAGAAGAAAAACTGGAACCATGCGGGCAAATATTGGAAACTCATGACTGGTGTTTTGTAAGAATGGAAGCAAGTCGATAGGAGGGTCTACTCGGACCATTAAGCAAATATATCTATAGATTTGTATAAGTATTGTGGAAGCAGCGATTCTTGAAGTGCTAGATCTCGATTTTAAACGTAGCGTTTATACAGAATTTTATCCTACACAAGACAAAGGGTTTGAACACATTATCGATGTAATTTAATGATTACACACACAGAACGGAGGCCAAAATGTTGGATACGGAGGAAAAAAACTGCGGATTATCCAGAATAATGATTCTTTTCATATTACTTTTTGTGCGTCATTATAAATTATAGAATATTGAAACCACTTTCTCTCTGGCAATGTGGCAAAACAAATCGAAATCCTGCAGTCAACCGCTGTATTCCTAACCAAACAACGCATGTTTTCCGATTGTTTTCGAACATCGAAGTTATAAACTAGTGATCGTTTATCTATGAAGAATTAAACACAAAAGTAGGATACTCTAATGTTCGTTTCAGGTGATTCCGACTATAAGAAGAATACTCATATCGTTCACGCTGTCTGTAAACTGTTGCACAAAAGGTTATCGTAAGCCACACAGGACTCTTATTTAGCGGAACAATTTTGTATATTTCCAAAACGTGTATATCAAAATTTAGTCTGTTTTTTATCTGTTACGTGTTGCTCTATACCAGGTAAAACGGTTTAAAATGAGTTATTGACAACTGCCAAAACAAGCAATTCGGACACGATAGAAGGGTAAAGCGAAACGAATCATTCTGTCGATAATAAACATAACTATCAGTTACATAATCGGGGATACAAGTATAAAACAATAATTCAAAAGTCAAACAAAAGGATTAAATAAAGAAGCAAATAATATTTCATAAGTTCAAGTAAAGCGAGCGTTGTTTCAGTGGCAGGTTGTATGATGACAGTTCCATGATTCGGTATGAAATTGTGGAATACACACGTACTTTAAAAACTCAACATGATCTGAAACATATCTTCATCTTTTCAACCCCAGTAATCCCTGAAAACCTTCTGTCCGAAATGTACTTGAAAATTATAAAGATATTTAGGGGATTCTTTTTGCAATAAATTCGTTCAATTATTAAAAATTGATAAAAACTAGAGGTGGGTTACGTCTGTGACAAGGGTTACAATCGCAAGGTGGACGTAGGACTAACGTTGTCTTAGAAATTAATAAGTAACAAGCATATAACTAGCTTTGCGCAGTGGCGATATCGTAACCAATGAGGTTTTACCGAGGTGCGATTATTGCTAGTTGAAAACTGAAAAAAAAGCATATAACTCTGAGACATTTCATCTTTCGAATAAAGTGATTATCCTTCCGCATCTCACATCGCAATACAATTGAATGGATTTCCGAGCGGCTCTAGCTTATATATAATTGTGTGACTTCAATAGGTTGTTTTCAAAAGCTATTTTGAAGCTCTTGAGTTTTCGAAGCAATGAGTAGCAATCATATTCCTGTTGATCATTTTATCTGAATGCTGAATCGTGAAGAGTCGACATCAACCAAATATTGTTTACAAGTTTTTGAATTTTCACAACAAGTTTAATTTTTACGGCGCTGAAAATAACGAGTTTCGTTGCAAAAAAGCATAATTTGAGGGATGTTTTGATTTTCCGTTTCGATTGGAAGAAAAGTGCAGATGAAGCATATCGAGTGCTTGTGGAAGTTTATGGTGACTCTGCACCATAGGATAGGATTCGTAGGGGATGGTCTGTACGATTTGAAAGTGGCAATTTTAGTGTTACAGACAAAAAGTCCGGCGTTCAGATGTGGTCCACTATGAGCTGCTAAAACCTGGTCAAATGATCAATGAAGACGTCTACAGGCAACAATTGCTCATGCAACCAGACACGAGTTGATAGTATTCCACCTTTTTTTAATCCCATTGGAATATTTATTTAGGCTCATTAGCATTTCAGCTGTAACAGAGTCGGATTTTAATCGCGTACAGGTCAAATGTTTTGGTCGTATCTATGAATAGCACATTACACAGTTACCATTTTAGGCGTAAGAGTATTCCTTCAGTTCCTCCATTGTTCAGTTAGACCACCGAACAGCGGAGACAGTTGATATGATCATTGCTGTGTTATTAAGCTGTTAATTAATTGCTGTGTTATTAAGTCCAACAGCCCGATGTTTCTTGCAGAGCAGAGTAGTTGTATGGATGAATCCATCTTCATTCAACCGTGGAACGATCTCCATCGCTGATGATTGTTGCATGGACGTAGTTATTCTATAAGAACACAGAGATGATCAATTGAGGGCCCTGAGTTTTGAACTCACGATCGATCACTTACAATGCGAACGCGCAATCAAAGTGGCTACGAAGATCCCCAAATATTCCATCATCATAACACTGCTGTTCAAGGTGAAATAAAATTGTAAAAAAATGGAAAATAGCAAATGGAATATTCAGGTTCAATCATCTAATAGACCAGAGCTTGCCTATTTCGACCACAGTTGGTTTCGATCGATGCAGAACGCTTTGAGTGGAATACACTTTACTTCAAAAAAGGGTGTTAAAAATTGGCTGGATTCATTCATGGATTCAAAAAATGAACGCTGCTTTCGCGACCGAATCCGTAAATTGCCAGAAAGATGAAAAAAGGGTTTAGTGATTTTCAATACTTAATCAAATAATATATCAATTCATTTTATAATACAAATAAATGTGTTTTTCATGGAAAAACTGGATGTGGGTTGTATCTGTGATATAACCGCAAGATGGACGTAGGACTACCGCTGGCTTGGCAATCATTTGTTTGAAGTTGTAGCTGAATTAATTCTCAATGAATGAATGAATATTTTGGAAGTGTGAGTGAATAAGTATACGTATGAACTTATTTCTATAGCGCTACACATAAAATTAAGTTCTTTTGAGCTTGTTGGTGACTCTGAAAAGAACCGATGAGTTTGCGTGGCTTAGTAGAAGTAACAGAAGATGGTTGATACATGATTCATTTTGTTCTCGTGAGTACATTCCGGCGGATTCCTTATTGTGCTTAGGGGGAATCTTAAAAGAGCCCTATGTACCAGTGCCTTTTGTTTGTGCAAACCGTCGAGTTCCTTCGTCGTCTTGATAGCGGCCACCATCATCTCGTTCACTGGTAGATGGTTGGCAGACTTTTTAAGCTTCTTCTAATTGCCTTATTCTGATCACTACAATTGCAAACGAGAAGAAAAGTACTCACAGCTTGCATGTATCTGCTAGTTAGTTAGTTAGTTAAACTTAGAAGCTCATGCTGCTAATGTATCTGCTACAACGGTTTCTCTATATGCCTTGATCTTGCGTCCGTGCTCGGAAACATATATGAACAGTGCAAAGCAAGCGTGTAAAAAGTACTCACAGCATGTGTCCGCTATGACGGTTTCCCAAACACTAATGCAAGCGAGTAAAAGAAATCAACTGCATATGCATATATTCTCTATGACGGTTTCTCCAGGTGCCTTGATTCAGCCGTCCGTCTTCGGGAATACATTCGGATCAACATAAAATCATCAATGAGCTAGATTGTTATGATTGCAATATCCTGTTTTCAAAGCGATTTTTAAGCTATCGAAACGATTTTTCGGACAAATAAGTGACAGCCATATAACTCTTTGACATTTTATGCTTCGAATGAAGTGATTTTTATACCACTCCATTCAGCCGGTAAATAGGTATTAACGTTCAAAACCATGCACTCCAGTCTCCACTCTCTTGTTTTAGAAACTTTGAACATACATCCCGAAAGTAAAGACGTAGTCCTACGTCAAAACGGAACGAATCAAGTGGCACACCCAAAAATCGAATGGAACAGCTGCACTGAAAATTATTTTCATATAGATTTTATGTGCGGTAACCAGATAAGGACGATTCTCCAATATTTTGGCTTAATTTATGTGCAGCACATAATTAAGCCCGAATAATGCTAATTGATGTCCACTAAATTCAATAACAAGGTAAATTATTTTTATGTGCGGTGCTATGGAATATAGATGGTTCCTATCTACAACTAAATTTTGCTTAGAATAGATTCTCAGTGTGATTGTCCGTGTTATGACAACCATTCGTGATAAAAGATGGTAGAACAACAAACGGAAACAATATCGCTCTTTGAACTTAAGGCTGATTTAGATGATGCCAGTCAGCGCTCTAGTTGAAGTATCCAGTGAATAGAGAACAGACACTCTGTTGCAGTTAGAGGCCAATTACTTGTTCGATACTGGTACAAATAACTTGAACAGAGTGTCTGTTCTCTGTTCACTGGATACTTCAACTAGAGCGCTGACTGGCATCGTCTAAATCAGCCTTTACTCTTGAAATTCTCAAGCTTCCAGCAGAGCTGCTGCAGTTTTTCGGAGGTAACTTCACTTCAAGCGCTTTATTTTAGTTATATTTAAATCTTCATCAGCTGGTGGTTACAGTGCATCGACTCTCGGGGCCATATCAAAAACGAGCTTGCAAAAGATTTATCTGAATCCACACTGGTTGTAGATGTCGATGAAATTTTATTGCGGATTTTTACATGGTATCAAGATACCGTAAGTTTACTTAAGCCTCAGCTTCGATAAGGTTTACCTGCCTCAGCGTATGATTAATTCCTTTGGTCTGTACCAGCTGAAATCTCTACTGGAAAACTCTGTCATGGGAAAATCACTCATAGAAAGAAGTAATACGGGAGAATTCGCCAACCTAAGGTCAGAAAGAGCGGGTAGGCATATAAGCGGAATATCATCTGAGTCTTGGAATCAAAACCACGGAGAATCTATTGGACGACTACGTCTCATAAATTGTTCATTTATTCAAACAGGAAAAAAGGTAATTTACAAACAAACAAAAAAAACATGAATTGCATAACAACAATTAATCAACATGATAAACCTTTTAAAGATTTTGCGTACGAAGATTCAATGTTACGTAAACCATTTTTGTGACTCTTTCAGGATTTATGTTTTATTATTCGGTGTGGTGGCAAGCGCAACCCTGGAGGAAAGATCTATAACAAAATTTTTAATCTCAAACAAAAAAACGGCTCATGAGAAATCAGAGGAAGCCAAGTTCTTTGGATACTATTATCGTAATTTTATACTTATACTAGCTGTACCCTGCCACGCTTTGCTGTGGCACATTGTGCTTGCATGGTTGAGTTGAATTTATCATTTTTTATGTTGTAACAACAATCCTAGATGTGTTTGGTTGTTTTGTATATTGTGTCATAGTTTGAGCTCAATCGGTTCCGTATTTTTCGAGTTTTGAACGCGCACACAAATGAACAGAACATATATATATATATATATGTTCTGTTCATTTGTTCATATATATGTTCATATATATATATCACTAGTCCCAAGCTAGTCCCAAGCGTCATTCTGTGTGTTCTGTGTGCAATTTGGTTGGTTCAGGTCAATCATGGAGAGCAACCACGAATTGTACAGTCTACCCAAGCTCAAGCTCAGGGCATGTCACGTCACAAAAAGCATGATTATATTTTCAAGGTTCAAGTTTCGTGAAAAACTGAATATACAGGAATCTTTGTTTGTCTATTGTTGACAAATCAAAGAACAAAGTGCATTTGGGCCTGTCCACATACCACGTGGACAACTTAAGTGGGGGGTAGGGGTTATGAAAATATCCACGCTTGTCCACGGTGAGGGGGGAGGGGGCTTAGATAATTTCCACATGAACACGTTAAGTATTTCTTAAAGTAAAACATACAAATTGAATGAGATCTGTTTTGTATTTATAAGATTTTTTTAAACTTCACGCCCACCCTGAGTACTATGTATTCATCAATGAAAGGACTGAGCAGCTTGAGAGTGCTGTCCATATATATATATATATATATATATATATATATATATATATATATATATATATATATATATATATATATGAATTTTAAAATTTCGATGAATTTTAAATCACTTCGAAACCACAATTTCAGATGATTTTGTCAAACACGTGGAAAAAAAGATTTTTCCTTCACATAGAACACATATTCATTGCTGAATAGTCGATTTTCATTAGAAGCTCAATTTCAGAAACGCACTCTGGTCATATATAATTTCGTTTTTCTTCCAATTTTCCAATTTTTTAAGCCGTAACAACACTCCTTGAGGTGGATTGTATATTGTGTACAACTCTGAGCTCAATCGGCTCCGTACTTTTCGAGTTTTTGACGCATACACAAACGAACGGAACATTTTTATATATTAGAGGCTTAGAATGAAAGGGGTGTAAATGATTTGATCGATTTCTCTGCATCGACTCTATCTTTTGGTCATAACTTAGCTGCAAATACATTCCTAGCTGTATTTGAAAATGTGGAAGATAGGTCAGAACCTTATCTATCGGATTGTATAGAAAACTTAAATTGGAACGTTTTTGCAGTTGAGTTATTAACTAAATAAAAAGTTGATGAAGAGAAATCGATCAAGTCACTTACACCCCTTGCATTCTGAGCCCCTCATATATAGAGATAGAGATAGATGAGGGAAATCGATAAATTTTAAATCACTTCGAAACACAATTTCAGTTCATGATTTTGTCAAACACGTGGAAAAAAAGATTTTTCCTTCACATAGAACACATATTCATTACTGAATAGTCGATTTTCATTAGAAGCTCAATTTCAGAAACGCACTCTGGTCATATATAATTTCGTTTTTCTTCCAATTTTTCAATTTTTTATGCAGTAACAACACTCCTTGAAGTGGATTGTATAATGTGTCCAACTTTGAGCTCAATCGGTTCCGTACTTTTCGAGTTTTTGGCGCGTACACAAACGAACGGAACATTTTTATATATATAGAGACTAGTATGAAATGAATATTATTATCAATCTAAGGTTAGTCTTATGGAAGTAATAGAATTCCTTCTAGAATTTATTTAAGTTATTTAAAACGTAGGTGAACAATGCATTGTTGGTGATTTTAATGACATTTTGAAGCCATCTCAAGCCAATAAGCCAACATATGAAGCCATCTCTAAGACAAACATCGTAAACATAATCAGATTAAGCGATCTTGATGGGCCTCCAATATTTGTTCACAATATCATGAACAGACTTTGTTCTAAAAATCTAAGGAATTCTCATCAATGGAAAATGAAGATGAGGTGTTAGTGATTATTGTAAGAGTAGTATGTTATCAAGTTCAATAATAAATGCACCATGCCATGCATTTTGTTTCCCTCTCGAATAACACAAGTAGGGAATAAGAATGTTTCAGTATTTTTACTTATTCTACTCAGGGAGATGAATAACGTACACAATGTTCATATAATTCCTGACGATAATGTGTAAAAACATTGCTGAAATTGACTTTTTCCCTATTTTGAGTTATATAAAGTAAAAAGAATTCATTTTAAGTACATTTCAAAAATGAATCCATTATTATATGCAACCGCACATAAAATTTAATTCCATGTGCAAGATTCATCTAAGGTATACGCGCCTAGATTGCAAAAAATATGTGTCGTACAGATAAATCCGATATGAAAATTTTTCTCGGTGTGAGATAACATTTTTTTGGGCGAACCTCAAACGGAGGGTCTTCTCAAATAATTTCGTGGCCGAAACGAAGAAGCAGCTGAACGCCAAGGATACATGAGAGCTAAAGAACATTCTCTGTCCTGTTTTCCGCGCAGGGCATGTCACGTCACAAAAATGGAGAGAGGATCGGACAGTCGTCGCGTTCAGACGTGTTTTTTTATTGCTCCGTGTATTTCGTGTGTTTTATTTCGTCTTTATATCGGAGTTATTTTAGAAATGGAGTTTTATAGCGTGAAGAATGGTAGATAGTATAAGTGTTGTGAAATACCACTATCAAATAGAATGAAATCGAAAAGAGCTTCATCAGAATATTATTTCTGCTTCGAAGCCATTTTTAGTTTCAGCTAGCGTATGCTCATGTGGTGGTGAAAATGTTCCGTTTACCTCCTCTCTATCGGGAGATTTCGTACCTCTCTGCCTTCGCCTTTCGAAGGGTGCCCGTGTGTGCTATGGTACTAGTGTGTGTGCATATATTTAGATACAGTGAGGAAGTAAAGTGATTCCTGGAAAAAAACGAAACACGGAGGTCGGGTAGAGCGATGGTGTGAATCAGACGTGCTCGTTTGCGCACGGTTTCTTTTTTTAGAATTGCGGTGTTTCATTTGTTGTTTCGTATGAAATTGCGTTAATTGCATGGTTAAGTGTGCTTCCTGCATCGGTTCATTGAAACCCAGTGCATTTCGTTTAAATTCCATTGATAATTTACACAAAAATGCAACCATTAAATAATTTGTTCGGCGGAAAAAATGTTTTGATGTTTAGTGCGGTTGTGAGTGTGTTCGGTCGATCTCGTGTTACGACTTGTTTCTTGTGCCATCGCGTATCTATCAAGTGCAATCAAATTTCGCTCCTATTCGTCGAATCACTGAATTGAGAGGAGTTTTAGAAGAATTGCGATCATCAAAGTCGATTCGTGTTGATGAAATTCCTGTTAGAAATGTGTTCTGACGGTGTGCCGTTTCTTTTTTTTTTTCTTGTGTGCATACTCCGTGGCACCAAATTCAATAGCAGTAGCAATGAAAAAGAAAATGGCTGCGCTCGTATGCTCAATGCAGGGAACGAAAATTTTATTGTGTGTGTTTGCTCTGCTATCTTGTGTAGAAGAGGGAGGAAGATAGGTACATAGTGAGAATATTGCATTATGCTACGGCTGTGACGACTACCAATTCATGAGCTTGTGGTGTGCGCAGTGTTGCCTCAAAATACTTGTTATAGATTAAGTAAAAATGGCGATCATGTGATGAAAAACTGTTACCTTCTCTTGGAAAGATTAGCATGAAAGTGGAGTGTCCAAAAATCCAAAAATTTGAATTATAGTTGGTTTGATTTTAAATTTTCAAATGATTGTTAGATTGATGGATTCAACCGAGTGTAATTGTTTTGAGTGTTGCTTTCTCGGAAGGTTTGGTTTTAAGTTAAGCTGGTTTAATGATGTAGCTGAATTGAAATATGCCTAGAGATGCTACTGTGGTAACAGTATAGCGCCGTAGTAGTATCGTAATATTGCGCCATAGTAGTATCGTTAGTTCAATTTTGGAAACTTTATTTTCTTTGTTAGGGTATATTGAAAGTGCAAAGAAATTAGTTTTTTTTTAATTTGTTTATGCGTGAATTCTAATAATTGCTTGCTAATGAAGAAAAAGAAAAAAAAGGCTAATCAAATATCTATCTTCAGACAATTGGGTCGATTGATTTTAGAGGAGCTTTCTCGGTTACCTTTTCAGGTTTCCAAAATATACAGTTCTCCAACATATCGCTGGGATGATTGGTTTAGCGGAGTTTTCTCGTTACCTTCTCAGGTTTCCTACAGTTAACTCAGACAGTAAGGATTTCAACAAAATAGTATGTGAGTTGAATAGTAGAATATATAGCCGGTCGAATTGATTTAACAGGTCTACCTTTTTAGGTTACCTAAAAATAATTAATGTCGCGCGTTGTAACGCAAGAGAATTTCGCTTCGTTGAGTGGTCGATAGTTCGCGTTCACATAATCACATCACTTACCACAGTGAATCCTGATTCTTACCTCTCCCACTAACAACTATCCCTTCCATGATTTTCGCTAGGGAACCACGCTATAGAGGCGACCCTTCTGGCCTTCGGGCGGCGATTATCATACTAACGCTCCCTCCCTTCCCCTGGTGACTGTAAGGACGTGGCCGGCGTCGTTATTGACCATTTAAAGCTCGAATCATCGAGAATTGCACAACGAGAATGATTTGCTAGTCCCAAGCGTCATTCTGTGTGTTCTGTGTGCAATTTGGTTGGTTCAGGTCAATCATGGAGAGCAACTACGAATTGTACAGTCTACCCAAGCTCAAGCTCAAGCTCAGGGCATGTCACGTCACAAAAAGCATGATTATATTTTCAAGGTTCAAGTTTCGTGAAAAACTGAATATACAGGAATCTTTGTTCGTCTATTGTTGACAAATCAAAGAACAAAGTGCATTTGGGCCTGTCCACATACCACGTGGACAACTTAAGTGGGGGGTAGGGGTTATGAAAATATCCACGCTTGTCCACGGTGAGGGGAGAGGGGGCTTAGATAATTTCCACATGAACACGTTAAGTATTTCTTAAAGTAAAACATACAAATTGAATGAGATCTGTTTTGTATTTATAAGATTTTTTTAAACTTCACGCCCACCCTGAGTACTCTGTATTCATCAATGAAAGGACTGAGCAGCTTGAGAGTGCTGTCCAAACAAACATCCATTTTTTTATATGACTGAATTTCTTCTCTTAATTGTATAGTATGGAAGTAACGCACATGAACTGGGATCGATCAAATTATTCCAATCGGTAATAGTTTTTCGAACAATGCGAACAACAATATTCTTCCATGGATATACGGATCTGTTTCTTGAAATGATGTATTTCTTTATTGATATTTGGTGATTTTCGTAATACGCTTCTATTGAGTTGTCTGGAAAGTCCATGCTGATACTGCTGACAATCAAATCGAGACACTTATAAAGATTAATCCTCGATACACGACACATGAATTAGTAGATTCGCTACAGACAGTGTTGAAAAAAATCATTTTCGCTAAGCTCAAATGCATAGGGGGTCTTCGTAGCCACTTGGTTACGCGTTCGCTTACCAAGCGATCGATCGTGAGTTCAAACTCAGGGCCCTCAATTGATCATCTTTGTGTTGTTATAGAATAACTACGTCCACACAACCATCATCAGCGATGGAAATCGATCCATGGTGGAACAAAGATCGATTCATCCATACAACTGCTCTGCTCTGCAAGAAACATCGGGCTGCTGTTCTATAAATAACCCAACAATGATCAATATCAACTGTCTCCGCTGTCCGGTCTGCTGAACAATGGAAGAACAGAAAGAATACCCTTACGCCTAAATGGCTACTACTGTGTAATTTACCATAATGTAATGGAACAGAAAACTTAACGCCTAAATGGCTACTACTATCTACTGTGTAATTTACAATTTATAGAAACGTAAACATATGTACATGTACACGATTAAACCCGGCTCTGTTACAGCTAAAATGCTAATGAGCCTAATAAATAAATAATTGGAAAAAAAGCTCAAATGCATAGATTTTCGGTCTAGGTTGCATCGAAAACCTATATATTCCGAACGAAAATCAAAATGACAGTTCCAGATAACCAATGAATATGAGCAAATTAACTTTTGTTTATTTTTCCATCCAGTGTCATTTTAATCTTGATTATTCAAGATGCCATAATTGAATTTCATTTTGGCCAAATGAATATCAGCTGTTGTTTACTTTTAACCTGAGGCAACCGTGTGCAGTTGGTTTTTTTTATTCCGTTGTCTCGCCAAACAAAATCATGCGCGATTTCTTGAAAAGTTCATTTCATCGAACTCTGGCGTTTTTTTTCTCTAAATGGTTCAGCCTGACAAATTTTTAATTTTTGAATTTTGACTCTAAACCAATGCCAGAACGAATATTGTTTCAAATGTGATGAATATCAATTTGTTGCTTTTGATATTCAAAGTATAAATAACAGCGAAGTTATGAACCCCACTCAATGCCGCATTCATTCATTATAGCAAATTTGCTCATGCATCAGTGATATGAACAGAATGAACTCGTTTGTTATTGTCATCAACATAATGAGGGCGGTGTGTTTCAAGCTGAAAAAAAGTCATTTACACTGAAATAAAATCATATTAGTTACTCGTGAATATTTTTTGATATTCTAAGACACTGGCTACAGATATCTAAAACCACCGTTCATTCGAAACAAAACTTCACGACAAACGTTACAGTGTATGGACTACATATTAACCCATATTCCGGAACCCGATCGGATTTGACAAATCGCAATCCGAGCGAGATAAACGTTTTGCAACATTTGCACAACCCGATAGGATTTGACTCGATCAGATCAAAGAATGCTACATTATGCTAATTTCAAATCTGACCGGATTCCGGAATAAGGGTTTATTTTATCGAAGAACATCGAAGGAAGGAATCTTAATCTGCGATTCGTTTTATAAGCGCAACGAAAACTTGTAGCGAATGGTGAAGGGCAAATTATTCACGAGAATGCTGAGTTCAAAAAATCTTGAAAAGTGAAAATCCTGAAGCAGGTTTTTGCCTCAAGGAAGTCATGGCTGGGTCTGGTGGGACTGAAAAAAAATCTGTATCATGAGCTTCTACCAAGCAACTAGTCTCGATGAATTCCAACAAGTGCTGATCGCAGCTGAATGTATTAAAATCAACGATCCAGAGCGCTTCTAAGGCGCGTCTGAGGCGCTTCTAAAACTCCATCTGCCTTACCAGATATTGCATCTTCAGATTATTAACTATTAGATTCCTTTAAGAACTTCAACTCACTGCATAGCATAAAAAGCGCCTTGCCCAGTTTTTCGACGAGAAAACAAAGAAGTTCTGAGAGAATGGAATTCTCAAGTTGCGGGAAGGATGCTGAAAGATTGTGGAACAAATATGTGCATCTTTAATCGAAAAGATGTATGTCTATAAAAATATGCTTTCGATTTCTTCCTTAGAATCGGCACGATTTTTTCCGGACAATATTAGGCATGATTTAACAATTAAAGTTTAACGAAATCATCGATCACGATGATACTGCAGATGTTTTGTTCGATTCGATTCTTTGTTTTTAAGAGGATTTAAACTTTGCAGTTCATTCGCCTCTCCATGTTTTGTTTTGATTCGTTTCTTCATAGCCGTCAGGCACTATTCGAGTGTACGAGTGTACGAATGTACAATGTCGACATCTAGTAGCGACCAAGATGCTGAAACGATAGGTGTTTCGTTCTTGACACATTCCGACCAAGACGTGAGACGAGTAGCGAGACGTAGCTTTCAGATTTATTTACTTTTTGTTTGATTGTGTGGTTATGGTTTCGTATCAACTCGCTGAGAAAAATAACTGAATGAAACAACATTGTTGAAGATGCCATACCAGCTGCTACATATTTCATTCATTCCGTTTGAGAAACGAAACTCTCTTAATCTAATTTATATGTCAAATACCAGCAGTATTGCCACGCTGTTTACAAAACCAAGCATTACAACATTTTGCGCGCTATTCTGCTTCAAATTTATTCATGTAACACAGAAAATCACGAAATTCAAGGCTCAGGATTTCCTTTGGTTAAAACATCCAACGCAACTGGTTACTTTCTTGTAATAATAGGCTGTCAAAAAAGTCTTGCGGTATTTTTTTTTGAATTTTCATTTGTTCATAAAATTAGTTACAATCATCTGTTTAAAGTCAAATATGCGCCGTTTTGTTCGATGACTTGTTCCCAACGAGATGCCAACTTCATAATACCCCTGTTATCCTTATTGGCAAAAAACGCTTCCTTATTGGCAAAAAACTCGGATAGCCAATTTTCACAGGCCTCTTTTGTGGCTAACTTCTGACTAACTAGCTCGTTCGCCATGGACAAAAACAGGTGGTAGTCACTTGGTGCAAGGTCCGGACTATACGGCGGATGCAAAAGAACCTCCCATCCGAGCTCCCGGAGCTTCTGGCGCGTCACCAAAGAAGTGTGTGGTCTGGCGTTGTCCTGATGGAAGACAATGCGGCCTCTGTTTATCAAAGATGGCCTCTTCTTCATGAGTGCTACCTTCAAGCGGTCCAGTTGTTGGCAGTACAGGTCTGAATTGAGATTATTCCTTGACAATCCCACCAAACACCCAGCAGAACCTTCCTGGCCGTTAATGACCACTTGGCCACCGTCTGAGCCGCTTCAGCGGGCTTCGACCACGATCGTTTGCGCTTCACGTTGTCGTAAGTGACCCACTTTTCATCGCCAGTCACCATCCGCTTCAGAAACGGGTCGATTTTGTTGCGATTTAGCAGCGATTCACATGCGTCGATACGGTCAAAGATGTTTTTTTTTGCGTCAACGTGTGTGGTACCCATACATCGAGCTTCTTTGTGAATCCAAGCTTCTTCAAATGGTTAATAACGGTTTGATTACTTATCCCCAGCTCTTGGCCGATGCTACGGCTGCTAGTATGCCGGTCTTTTCGGCTAATTCAGCGATTTTGTCGCAATTTTCGACGACAGGCCTTCCGGAGCGTGGCGCATCTTCGACGACCTCTACACCAGAACGAAAACGTTGAAACCATCGTTGTGCGGTGGAAATGGAAACTGTATCGGGTCCATAAACTGCACAAATTTTATTGGCAGCTTGAGATGCATTTTATCCTTTGTCATAGTAGTACTGTAAAATATGTCGGATTTTCTCTTTATTTTGCTCCATATTTGCGACACTATAACTCACGAACGACTTAACCAAACAAAACACTGTCAAGGACTATATATAGCGCGCAAAAATACCTTTCCAACAAGCTATAGTATGACTTGATACAATGAATACAACTAGAACTACGCGCTTACGACACCTCGCGGAAATACCGCAGGACTTTCTTGACAGCCTAATATATTAGCAACACAAAAGACAACTCATTTGAAAAGTAAACACAGTAACATCTATTTCCGGCTCCTTCCCGGTATATGCACAGCATTCTCCTTCTCCCTGAGCGAAATCAATGTAACCACAATCAGTGTTATTTCTTGTCACCATCGCCGTAAGCTGATAGTACTCTTTTCCCCGCAGATGGGAGCCAAACAGAAGTACGTCTTGCTTGGATAGAAAGGCATGATTGCGCGGCTAGGAACGAAAAGATATACTAAAAACATCTTTCTGTACTGTTATGATTCGATCGCTAATTGTAGATATCTGAAAAAATAGAAGCAATTATGAAAAACTGTTATAATAGACATCCAGAAAACTACCTAGCTACAGTAAAGCGCGATCAGCTGTTTTTCCAACGAACGCATTTGTCACCAAAGATACGTTTTATTTTGTAAACAAATTTGGTTTTTCACGAGCAATGGCCGAACAGCAATTTTGACATTCCGGTCCACCTATAGTACAACGACTTGGTCGCGACATCCGTATTTTGAGACAAAATACTTTCTACTTTCTAATTTTGAATTTGTGTTATTCGATTAGTTGAAACACGTAGTCTTGACCCCGACTTAACTATTATGATATTCCCTCTAAAATTGATCGTTATAATAAAAAAATAATTATTATAAATAATTTTCCTTTAAGATTTTTCACTCGAAAATTGAAATAATTCTCTATTACATAGAATATATATTTGATAGGAAAAAGTAAATTTCAATTAATAATTTTCATTTTCAAAGTGTGTTCAATCCGCCAATCCATTGCCATTATCCTCCCCCAAAAACGGAGCACAAAGCTTAATGCAGTTACTAATGTTATTATGAATCTGCGGATCAGTTTAATGAACAGCATCAGAAATTGGACACTGTTTAACGTATATACGTTTTAGCGGCAATTCGGATGTGTTGAGGATCCAAAATTAGTAATACATTACATTTCCACAATTTGAACAGCAGGATGATATCAACATATTTTTTTCATTTATACGACGTCTGTATTGTTCCGAGATTCGCTTTTCTTCGATAAATGACAATAATGCCACATTTTTAACATCAAAACCACAATTTAAATTACGCCACGTGCAATAGAGCTTACCTCGAATTTTATTTAGTCGTTGGGAAAACGAAGTTTCTCACACCGAAAAACACTAACGACGACTAACTGGTTTCGAACATGGAACAAAAAAAAAAACAGAAAAAAAACTTATCTACACTGACTGTACGATGTAACTTTGCCGACTTTTACCTTTTTGACTTTAACTCGCGGTTCGAAAAACTAACTTGACCGCTCCTGCCTATTCCACGTTTGAAGTAAGAATGATCGAGCATATTAGTAAATCCTCAGATCAGCGAGATACTAAAAGGACCGGAACTACGTAATAGTTAACGATGTTAACTATTCAGTAATTATACCGAAGTTCCTCTGTGTTTTTATTGGTCCGGCATTCAAGCATTCGCGGGCGATACCCTTTAACCTCCCGAGCACAGTTCAAGTCGAGGTGCTCGCCGGGTTTTGGCAGTTCAATAATAAGAAAACCCCACCGAAAGACTCTGCTATTTGGAGGAAATATCCAAAAGAAAAATACCAAAAAAAAGGAAAGCATGAGTCTTCTAGATGTGTATTGGTCAGTGGGTGTCTTGGCTAAATACAGCCGCCAAGTCACATTCAGCACCCATTATGGTTAAACGCTCGAATCCAAAAGCAGAGGAGACACTCGCGCTGCCAAACGTCCCATACAGAGAAAGAAGAGAGGAGCTCAGATTAACACAACCGAGTTTGTGTTGACTCTGGGCTTCAAAGTTATCAAACGAGGGGCTTCCAAATACTCAAATCGGTACCATGCTACATCATTCCCTGCTAAATTTTCGAAAATTTGATTGGCCTGAACCAATCAAATTTTCGAAGGCGAAAATGGAGTCTCCCTTTGCAGAATTATTCAATAACATTTTCGGGGTCATATGTGGTCATCGTCAAACTGAATTGACTCATCCTCTATTTCCAGTATCAGATCAATTGATCTGTCTGTAACTGACCATCACCGCTTTGCAGCTCCGGTCTCCAGCGAAATGTCGTGTGAACCACTGCAAAGGTTAACTCTAAACGCCCATAAAAAATTACTGGTATCACAGAGAACTAACTAACAGAAAACTACTGAACTGGGAAACAAGAAAAAACTCGAGAAAAAAAACATCAATCTGACCTTCCAGAGCTACTATTTAGTTGTCAAACAAAACTAATTATTCAACCAATCAAACATTCACGCACCCCTCGCTTACAAGCGATGTACACTCATTCTCCCCAATACACTCACACAATTCACTCACGCTATTGCCAACCAAACAGTGTTTGAGAAGTAAACAAACCTGTGCGAAGGTTTGTCAGTGCAGTGTAATTTAATTTTTATTTTTATTCTTACACGGACGATTCCGTGTATAAGGGGGGAAAAAAAACTTTGTGGAACGATATGGACGGAAAAAGGAAAGTAAAAATGGTAAGTCGTTCCAACTATTAGATGTAAAGCTCTTTGTTTTTTCTTTTCATTCACAGGTTAGGTTCTACAAGGAGAGCAGCATCACCGATTGAACTGGATTGTTTCTGGGGAAACGATCCAAACAACGACGAAGGACGAGGATGACCAGGAACGGGACCAAAAAAGGACTAGGACAGGACGGTTTCCGGGATATAAGACCGGAGAAAAACAAAGGACTGGATTGGAAAACATCGTAAGGATATTCGGGAAATCAACTAAAAAAAATCACAGACGAAAAACGGAAAAAGGTGGAAGTTGCTGAGGAAAACCAATTGAAAAAAAACGGACGGAAAACAGGAAAGGAATTGAAGCAGCTAATGACGACAATAGACAATACATTCGGAAGCGGGAAAATGTGGATCTGGGCACTGAAGACATACGGGAAAAACATGGACGGGAATCGGAACTACACTCACAAGGATGGAACAGGACACGAGCTGGAGGATACAGTGACGAACTTGAACCACAACGATAACAAAACGTTATTACTTTACTCTTACTATTTATTAATTATTAACTTAGTTTAGGACTAAACAAAGTGACCCCTTAACGCGAAACTACAGATTTCTTCGAAAACAACACCAAAAAAAACTAAATAATGGAATACTGGAACGACAAAATATGAAGGACGAGAAAACAAAAACAAGCAATAAATAACGGAAAATCGACCAGGCAAAAAACGTGAGTGACTATCTTTTTAATAATTTAACCAACTAACTAAACTAGATTTAAGACTAATAATAGAGTTAGGAACTAGGAAAAACTAATAAACTACTCTACTAATAATATTTACATGTTATTTACAATTCGAGTCGCGTTGTTCACTCGATTCGATTTCGAAGGTCGGTCTCTTTTTGATGTTTTCGTTGGGATTCCCGTTTGTCACTTCGGCTACATAGCTTTCAAAGTAGACATGATTTTACGGAATCAACCATTCGAGAGGTTTATCAAGTCTCTTCTTCAGACTGCTCGTTAGTGCTGAGGCACTCTACTCTTCGTTTCTTCACGAAGTTCATTACTGATTGTTTCGAAAGTCATCATCAGTGCTCGCTTTACGCTTCACGGTACCATGACCGCTACTTTGCACAGGTCATAGCTCCGACTCGTTAATTTTCTTCGTGAACTTTGCTACTTTTCCCGGATCATTGTGAGCTCTCAACTCAGACTTCAAGCAATCTTCCAAAGAATCAACGATTCCTCAATCGATGGGATTCGACGTAGGACTTTCCACATAGGTGTGTTTTTTGTTATTAGTTCCTTCATGAAAGGTACATAGCTTGAACATCAAACATACACACACGAACATAGAAAGACGGGAGGGTTGAACAGGGAAGGCTTCTACCTATCACATCTTCTACCTTGAATCAGAACAGACCTATCCCGATTCCTATCTGCGCTGGGAATAGTACAACGTTCACAACTTCGTATGGTTCTGCCCAGATTTCCGCAGCCATAACAGAAAATCAATTTTTGCGTTATGCAATCCCTCCAACAATGTCCCTGTTGTTGACAATTCCAACAGATTTTTTTGGAAATCACATTTCTCCTTCTTCTTCGGTTAACTTCTTCATTATTATTTCCTATCGCCTCAATGCAATGTATTGGTCTGAGAGGGGGACTATCCCAGGCTTTTTGTAAGATTGGATCTACAGCGTCAATGCGATGATTTAGATTCAGCAAGTGATCCAGATCATTCACATCGATGGTCGAAATTTTCGAGCGATAGTTTTGCCTCATATTGTCCAAAATTATCTCGAATTTCCGTCGTTTTGACAGTGGTTTGAAAAGCATTTTATTTAGCTGTTCTATTTTCGACACAAAAGCAACGAATGTTTCATTGCGCTGCTGTCTTCGTTCGAGTATTTTCTGACGAATAGCTTGGTCGTGATTTGGGTTCCCAAAACGCTGTTTAATGCGTCGTTCAAACGAAACCCAATCGACAAACTCATCTACGTACGTAAAGAACCACTCTAACGCTGGTCCATCGAATAGTACATATATTCCGCTGAGCAGTTCCTTTGCGGACACGTTCTCTCTATAGGAAATTTTCTCCACTCTGTATAGGAAACACTCAACGCTTAGTGTTCCAGGCTGGCCTGTGAACTTTAGTTTCCATTTTTCTATTCTGTCCCTTATATTATCTCTGTTATTCTCAAAGTTGTGTCGTTTTCTTCTTCGCTTTTTAGTATTATTAATATTGGAAAACTGGGAATTTACTGAGGCATCTGAATCATCCGCGTCTGCATTTCTTCTGTTTTGACGTAAAGCTAATCCATCATCTTCTGAACTGCTTCCTACCGCTTCCTGACAAGGTAGATTGGATGTAGTTCCATTATCCCTTTGTTTCCATAAACTAATTTGGTTAGTTGTCTCTCTAATCACAAGATTCGCCATGAGATTCCCTAACGTTTTCTCCAAATATACTACCTTATCCCGCAGATCGGCTATTTCCTGGAGCATTTTTGTCTCAACATTGACATCAATTACCGTTCCTCGGGAATCGGATTCCATCGAAAACACGGTATCTAACCTCACTTCCTCATTTGTGCAATCGTTTCGGCCTACATTCGATGATTCTTCCTCATATTCTTTCAACATTTTTCTTAGTCGATTTAACACTCCATCTTTCAGCAACTGTTCCCCTTCTTCGTTAACTGTACATCTTTCTGTTCGGTACAAAAAATGCAACAACTTTGACTTATGGTACTGCTCAAACTTTTTCTGCTTAACTTCCCTTCCAATCGCCGCCACATTTTTTTCCAGAACATTAAGTTCGTCTCGAATATTAATGGACGAGCTATACTTGCGTCCTGACTTCGCATCTGATTTGAATAACTTTCTCAAACGACGTTGTTTCGCTAAAAGGTCCAAACCAACAATATTTTCTTCAGGTTGATTCCGAATACGTAGTTCGTAGTCAATTTCCTCCAAGCTGAGATGCTCAGTACATGGAAATTCCATTCTGAATAGTTTAGGTAACACCACTAAAATTAGATGTTTAATTTATTTTCAGGGAAAATAACGTAGCTTATAGACCATGGAATTCGTAAAACGCAAAATCTACGAGAATACCGAGAACCTATTAAATGCCCAAAAAAACAAGTAAAACTGCTAGAATAACACTTAGAAAACCATAGAAAACACGATGAAGAAAGAGAAAATTGCCCGATATCGTTATTTTTTGTTTATTGAGATGGCAGGCAAGGATGATTATTTTCTATGAAGACTAGATGCATAATTCATTCTGAAGACTCTTCATAAATAATTTTAAAATGTTATAATTGTAAAAAGAAATCTTACTGAAAATAAACTAGAAACTATTTCTCACAATTATTCAGAAAAATACTGAATGTATACTGATAAAAAAAACAATTATTTCCAACGATAACTAATTTTCCCGAAAAACTGAAAAAATTAATATAATTTTCCAAAATAAATTTCCCAAAATTATTTTTCAAATGACCGTAAATGTCGTGCCAAAAACCACGTTGGGCGCCAAATGTAACCCGCGACGCCGGGAAAGCGCGCGCGAGTTTGTCGCGACCGGAGGGTTTTCCGCAGGTAAGCGGTTGGCTTAAGCGCCACTCCCGCGAGGGAGACCAACCGCCGTGTTCTTGCTTTGCCCGGCAATGAGACACCCAACACCTAAGGGCGGGTTTGTCCTTTCCTTCAAAACCCTGGTTTGTTCCGCGACTTTCACCTGCGCTACTGCGGACCCGCGACACCGTTTGTCCGCGTTCCGCAATTCCAACAACAAAGGGACACTTCGGCCGATCCAATGAGTACCGATTTACGCTGAAAGGGTCTCCTCACTGGACCTACTGAACAATGTCCGTCCCCCCCACCTTGAAACCTAGTTTCGTAGAACAGGAGCGGGGGTTGAAAAACTTCACAAGAAGAGGAGTCCCAACCCTGGACTCGTGACCAACTGAATATTCACTCGATTTGTCGGGTTTTTAGGCTACACCGCCAGCCAGAAAAGGTAGAGTGTTCTACACTACTATACTATCTCCACAACATTTATTAAATCTGTATAATTATCATCTCATTCACATTACTACTACTAATATTCTAAATCACAAAACTCATTCAATTACACACTCTACCAGAAACATTTAATGAACCATATAATAAACCTACACTTCAAACATAAACATTTTATTTACAGTATCGGTTTCGAACCCTCGACCCATAGCGTTCATATACTCAAGCACAACGCGTTTACTAACTGATCTATCCGCTCATATTGAATGTGTTGCGTTCTATACCGATGGGCATTTGCCTACCATCGGCATCGTGCTTCGCTGTGTGGTATTGTTCTGTGGTTTTTCATTGTTAGGGATGTGGCTTTCTAATAATTTATCCTACATGCGCATGTGTTATTGGATAAAAATAGTTTTCGTACTCACACAACCTAGGAATTACGTGGAGCCGTTCTGCTTTATCGCCGTTCCTAGCGATGAATAGCGTTACTGCTGCGATGTCTGCACACGGTGTCCTACGTGATCCGTGGGGTGATTCCTTCGTGCGCGAGTATAATGCGCCAGCGTACTACGCGTGACCACCGGAATTGTCGGATTTGGTGGTCGTATCCAGACCTCAAGCGCGGGGTCAGAAGCGGCTCTTCCTCTATACACGGGGAACGAATACCACACAAATGCCACATTTTTAACATCAAAACCACAATTTAAATTACGCCACGTGCAATAGAGCTTACCTCGAATTTTATTTAGTCGTTGGGAAAACGAAGTTTCTCACACCGAAAAACACTAACGACGACTAACTGGTTTCGAACATGGAACAAAAAAAAACAGAAAAAAAACTTATCTACACTGACTGTACGATGTAACTTTGCCGACTTTTACCTTTTTGACTTTAACTCGCGGTTCGAAAAACTAACTTGACCGCTCCTGCCTATTCCACGTTTGAAGTAAGAATGATCGAGCATATTAGTAAATCCTCAGATCAGCGAGATACTAAAAGGACCGGAACTACGTAATAGTTAACGATGTTAACTATTCAGTAATTATACCGAAGTTCCTCTGTGTTTTTATTGGTCCGGCATTCAAGCATTCGCGGGCGATACCCTTTAACCTCCCGAGCACAGTTCAAGTCGAGGTGCTCGCCGGGTTTTGGCAGTTCAATAATAAGAAAACCCCACCGAAAGACTCTGCTATTTGGAGGAAATATCCAAAAGAAAAATACCAAAAAAAAGGAAAGCATGAGTCTTCTAGATGTGTATTGGTCAGTGGGTGTCTTGGCTAAATACAGCCGCCAAGTCACATTCAGCACCCATTATGGTTAAACGCTCGAATCCAAAAGCAGAGGAGACACTCGCGCTGCCAAACGTCCCATACAGAGAAAGAAGAGAGGAGCTCAGATTAACACAACCGAGTTTGTGTTGACTCTGGGCTTCAAAGTTATCAAACGAGGGGCTTCCAAATACTCAAATCGGTACCATGCTACACTGTTTTCAAACAAAGAGCTTCATTTCATTGACCGATTTTTCGAAGACTCTAACAGCCAGCTTCAATAAAAATACATGAGAATAGATTCTTAAACGATATTTTGATATGTAAATGGAGATAACGTAAATGGAAATGGGAAGAAATGTTGCAATATTGTAAAAAATCGAAGATTTCAAAACAAAAAAATACCATTGACAAGGCTATCATTTTTATTAGTAAAAACATGGAATAGAAAACAGAAACAAACTTAAAATGTAATTTAAGTGATAAAAATAGAATTTTCTTGATTTTTTTCCCGAAACTGGAGGAATGTCCACGTGGTCAACAGGGGGAGGGGTATAAGGAATGTCCACGATTGTCCACGGAGGGGGAGGGGGTGTCAAAAATCATGCTTTTTCCTGTCCACGTGCTATGTGGACAGCTCCTTTGTGTGTTTTAAAATGGAACTGAAAATTCAACATTAATGCTCAACAGTTGGAAACCGCGAAAAGTAAAGGCTGATTTAGACGATGCCAGTCAGCGCTCTAGTTGAAGTATCCAGTGAATAGAGAACAGACACTCTGTTTAAGTTAGAGGCCAATTACTTGTTCGATACTGGTACAAGTAACTTGAACAGAGTGTCTGTTCTCTGTTCACTGGATACTTCAACTAGAGCGCTGACTGGCATCGTCTAAATCAGCCTTAAGATCACAAACATATTTGACTAGCAACAAGCGAATTTTAAAATAAAATATTCTCCAACTGATAATTCTTGTAGGAATTTTCCTCACAATTCCAACATTGTGAATACCAACCTCATTGCACCAGTGGGCTCACTTCACGCTCACCTCCCCTCTTTTGTAATCAAACTGTCAAAATCACATGCGCTCCGTGTGTTGTTTTGTACACCCCGTGGCAAAACAAAAACAAAATTCATTCTTATCAGTGCCCGTATTGTCCGAGTTTGTAGTGAATCACATTAGTCTTTAGTCGAGAAAGTGAAATATTTTCTGTGTAATCTTCTCCTGTAGAAAGTGTATTATGCTTCTTCAACCAAGTCTTGTGTAAATCTGTATGTGTCGAGCGAACTTACAATGACCCAAACCGTTGTCGAGCTGCACTGGTTCCCGAGGTATCCGGACCGTTTCCTGACGGCAGCCGGCTCGGAAATCAATCTTTATCAGGTGAAAAGTCGAGATCTTATCGATCATACCGTTAACACAAGTGAGTGACTTCTCGAACGACGCAATCAATATTTGCTGAAATGATTACTGTGTGATTTTTTGTTTGTTTTTGTTTTCAGATATTAATTTGGATATCTCGAAAAACACCACTGCCACGTTGATTGCCTTCGAGACGCGATATCAATTCATCCGCTCGGTAGCCCCTTCGTATCATGCCTCGGGGGAAATCTTGTTCGCTGCAGGTTTACCCAACGGAAAGGTAGCCTTGTGTAATTTTGCGTCCGAAAATAATGTTGAGTTCAGTATGTTACCATGCCAAAAAACTATTTGCGCAATGATTCTAATACGAGACATTTTTTTTAGCACCAAGAGTGTCACGACCGTGTACTTGCATCGCCTGGAGCGAGTTGGAGCCTAATCTCATCGCAATGGGACACGATCGGCATCGGTCGGATCATTGTATCACCATTTGGGACACGGAGCGTGGCGTCCCCAATCAGTCATGTGAGAAATTATTTGTTTTTTTTTGGGCCATGTTTAGACTAAATGCTTTGGAACGGGATTGTCAGGCTAACCAGATGGTACCGATTTGACTCGTCGCGAGACAGTGTTATGCCTGCTAAACCATTCCGATTTCTCTTATGCCATTTTTGGTCAAACGAACAGCATCCATAGAAGTCACAGGAACCATCTTTATTTCACAGTCCGGACCTAAACCTGCCAGTCTGTCAGCTTCATTTCCGAGAATCCCAGAGTGGTTTGGAATCCAGCAAAAAGAGACATTGTTCTATAATGCAAACATCTCGGTAGAAAAAAGGGTGTTTGGAGGAAGTTGATATCTGCTCTTGTAGACACCTTACTAAATCGCTGAAGGTGATTACTGGTTTTCCAGACTGGGATGGGTTAAGGGTGGAAGCTTTCAAAAGAGCGTAGGCCTATGTACTGCAAATGAAACAGGTTAAGGGTAATGAGGAACAGATATTTGTCCTTTCGTTGGTAACTCAGTTGCGAACTTTACCGTTGGTGAAGGAAACATCAGAGAAGATATGATGGAAGCCATTGTACTTCTCGCAACACAATGTGAGAAAATGTTGTTAAACTTTGTATGATCGGTCTGCGACTTTGACTTGGTTCAGTAGAGAAAGATATATTTTGGGAGGGGATTTGATTCCATGGTCTAATTTTGGATCTCTGCATGATTGATGTTCTATGGAGACAGGGAGTTCTAGATGCAATCGTTCGGATTATTTGGAGGCGTTTATCCGAAGTACTCCTCACATAGTCTGTGTTATCGGTGTTAAGTCAGAGGAGACCAAGTCACAAAATTCAAAATTTCGGTTTATTGATTACATTTGGTTAAGGATTATGTAAGCTACATATCAAATTTATCACATTTGGAAAATCACGCATACAGCAGGAATAACGGATCGAAATTGTGATAATTGATCAACGAAAACCCCTCATAGTATGCAGTCAAAGCAGACCCTGTACAATTTACCATGACGATATGGCTCTATATCAGCCAGTCTTCAGAAAACAAACGTTGCGCTGCGCTTGAGTTTAATTTTCATCAGCGCGCGCTCAAAGAAAACTCGTATTCTCTCTTGATGCGAAGAGCACAAAATTCATAAGCACGACAGTGCAAAATGTATAGTAATGCATCGAAATCCGGACGCTTAAGCGCTTACGAATATAACTTCAACAACTAAAAAATTATTGACACATCATAGCATGAAAAATTAGCGTTGCTATAGAATTAGAAGGCCTTCATCTAAGATATGAATCAAATAATTCCACAAAATCATGTTATATTTGTTCAAAATTTGAAATTTCTTTCGTCGTGTCGTGATTTTAAATCCGCCCGAACAGAATTGATGAGACTAAAATAAAATCGTTGGGCATGTAAAGAAACAACTAACTGTAGCTAATGGAAATCTGATGTGGCCCATTTTGGATTAGCATGTTTCATAAATAACTGTGTTCTAATAGTCAGGCCCTTTCATTTGATACACATATTGATGCAGTTTTGAAAAAAATAAATATGAAACCATTTTGTGGTGACGGCCATTTTGGATTTGCATTTTTCATAAACAGCTGTGTTCTCTTAAGGCTGATTTAGACGGTGCCAGTCAACGCGCTAGTAGAAGAATCCAATCACTAGAGTCTAGTTATTAGAGCCATGTAAACACCCGGCTCCAGTTACTTGCGCAAGTATCGCACAAGTAATTGGCCACGCCAGGGAATAGAAAATTTTCTAGATACTGGCGCCAATAGATAAATAACAATTGCTTCCAAACAGTGCGTCATATTAGACATTTGTGTGAAATCGAAATGCCAGGTAGTTTCAGTGTTGCCACATATTTATTTGTACTGGAAGGGGAAAAATCTTTTTCGGCTATGGTGAAAACAATTCTCGCATAACTTTTGAAAAGGTCCAATGTAACATTTTCGTCAACTCGAGAAAAACGAAGTTGAAGACCCAAACATTATTCCGCGAATTGTCTTAAAAGCTTCCGATCTTTATCGCTACTTTCACCACTAGCAGTCAAGAATAACTCTGAAAAACCAATCGTAACTGTTGTTCCGTGATTTAAGATTAAAGTTGAAGACTAGGAGCGAAAAATGTTACATTGGACGTTTTGTCTGCCCGCATTTGCACATTGGACATATTACGTTGCACGACAAAAATTTGAAACTAACTTCTAAGCAACAATCCAAATAACAGCATTTCATTCTAAAGACGAATTATTATTGTTATCACTGGTCGAATTGCATTGAAATCGGTAACAACAGCTGTAAGAAACAAAAACTCAAAACGACCGAAGTACGACTTCGTATTGTTTTGACTGCTTTGTCACTTCGGACGTTTCGGGCGTCGGAGGAAAGAGGCGTCTGAAGTAACAGCCGGGCGCTTCAAATCCGACTCTGTACATTGGATATTTTTTGCATCGGCGATAAAAAGATGAAGAAGATAGATACGTGAACAATTGTTTTTGTAATGCATTCAATGATTGAAAACTAATAGCGTGCATCCATTAACTCGATTTGTTTACATTTGTTACATAGGACCTTTTCAAAAGTTACGCGAGAATTATTAAACGGTGTTATTTGGCTTGCTCTGTAATTTGTATGTTTGTATGTTTGTAACATGCTTGTTTGTAGCGCTTTGCCACATTAAAAGAAATTTAACCCCCTTCCTGTTGACCGATTGGTCTGAAATTTGGAACACACCTTTATCTCTGCAGTCATTATAAAACTGGGTATTTCATTATTTTAAAAATCCAAGATGGCGGCTGCTACAAAATGGCGGATTACATATTTTCTCAAAACCCCATCAACATGGGTATCAAATGAAAGGGCTTGACTAGTAGAACACAGTTATGCATGAGGAATGCAAATCCAAAATGGCCGCCTCCACAAAACGGTGGTTCACATATTTTCCCAAAACCCGGTCAATATTGGTATCAAATGAAAGGGCTTGACTAGTAGAACACAGTTATTCATGAGAAATGCAAATCCAAAATGGCCGCCACCATAAAATGGCGCATTACATATTTTCTCAAAATCCCATCAACATGAGTATCATAGGAAAGGGCTTGACTAGTAGAACACAGTTATTCAAGAGAAATGCAAATCCAAAATGGCCGCCATCACAAAACGGTCGTTCACATATTTTCTCAAAACCCTTTTAATATGGGTATCAAATGAAAGGGCTTGACTAGTAGAATACTGTTATTTATGAAAAATGCAAATCTAAAATGGTGGCCACTACAAAATGGCGGATTACATATTTTCAGAAATTTATGGAAAATTATGAAAAATGTAAATCCAAAATGACCGCCATCATAAAATGGCGCCATGTTTTTTCGAAGCCCATCAATATGGGTATCAAATGAAGGTGCTCGACTGGTAGAACACAGTAGATCATGAAAAATCCCAACAAACATCGAAACATACTTTTAATTCTACTGTCATTATAAAATTGCGTATTCCATGTTCATGGAAAATTTGATTTGGCCGTCGCTAAAAGATGTCATTTTGGATTTGCATTCCTCATGAATAATTGTGTTCTACTAGCCAAGCCCTTTCATTTGATACCCATATTGAAGGAGTTTGGGAAAATATGTAATCCGCTATTTTGTAGCGGCAGCCATCTTGGAGTTTTAAAATCATGAAATACCCAGTTTTATAATGACTGCAGAGATAAAGGTGTGTTCCAAATTTCAGATCAATCGGTCAACAGGAAGGGGCTCAAATTTCTATTCATGTGGTAAAGCGCTACAGACAAACATGTTACAAACATATAAACGTACAAACATACAAACATACAAATTACAGGGCAAGCTAAATAAAACCGTTTAAAAACAGTTCCTATGCTTTATGAGAAAAATCTGTGTTCTTACCGTACAAAACAAAACAAAAAAAAACTGAAAAAATATACCTTTCCGGATAAATTTGTACATTTGCCAACACTTTATTCTTTATTCTTTATTCAAATTTAATTTGTAACTTGAGACTTTTGTCTCTTTAATTGTTACACTGATTTACGTACAAATGGTGCATTACTGATTATTAAATTATTAATTATTACTTTGAAGAATTTCTTGAGTTTAACAATTAAAGTGCTCTATACATTTCCTCTTAAATAGTGTTTGTGATTTTACAAGAGTCAACTCATTTGGCAATGAATTCCAGTGTGAAATGCCTCTCACGAAGAAAGAGTTACCATACCTGGAAGTGAAGTGTCGTGGAATTGCATATTTTTTTGAGCGTGAACTTCTTAGAGTTACTAGTTTTTCGTGTAAGTAGCCTGGAAGTTTTGTTCTTGCAAGATTGAATAAAAAGATGCAACATCTCATCGGAGCAAATTTGCGAAATGGACAACCAATCAGACGATGTTGAAGGTGAGAAACTCTGGCAAATCTACTCAGTCTGAAAACATATCGAACACAAGCGTTCAATGCTACTTGTAGTTTAGATTGCGCAAAAACTGATGAGTTAGATAAAAGGAAATCGCAGGCGATGAAGTGCGGCAATACCAGGCTTTTGAAAAGCTTAAGTTTAGTGTCAGTGCTGAGGAACGATGTGGTAGCATACAATGTACGAAGGGTACCATACACTTTTCCACATTGTTTAAAAATAAATTTATCAAAGCTAAAGTTAGATTGAATAATTATACCGAGACTCAACCCGCTTTCAACATATTGAATTATTGAACTATTCAACTGCAGCACTGGTTTGAGAACGTTATTGGATTGCGAGTTATTTATGAATAATGCATTGGTTTTATTGGCATTCAACATAAGTTTATTTCTGCACGACCATTCATGTATTCTGACAAGGTCTCCATTTATATTTCTTGAAATGGTCGATGCTGTATTATCCAGGCAGTCGAAGTATACCTGGACGTCGTCCGCAAAAATGTGTATTTTACAACATTTTAGAACATCAGGAAGATCGTTAATATACAATGAGAATAAGATTGGTCCTAATATCGAACCTTGGGGTACTCCCGAGGATATTGGAAGAAATCTAGAATAAACATCGTTACTAAAAACGGTCTGACTTCGTCCTATTAGATACGATCGCAGCAATGTCGTTGCATGACTCGAGAAATCAAAGTTTTGCGACAGTTTTTTACACAAAATTTCGTGGGAAATCGTGTCGAAAGCTTTTGAAAAATCAAGAAGTAATAGGACAACAGGTCGACCCTTATCCAGAATAAGTCCTATATCATCGAACACCTTCAGCATTGCGGTTTTTGTGCTGTGATGGGGACGATATCCAGATTGCATCGAACTTAGCAGGTTATTTTGATTTATATGATGACAAATTTGGTGTTTAATAATTCGTTCAAATACCTTGGACAGCGCACAGAGTATACTTATAGGGCGCAAATATTGGATGTTATTAATGTTTGCCTTTTTTCTTATCGGAATTATTTTAGATTTTTTCCATTCGTCAGGAAAAACACTTGTAGTTATGATACAATTAAATAAATGAGTAATCGGTTTGGCCACAAGCGAAATGATTGCTTTCAAAAATTTAATTGGAAGAGAATCAAGACCTATTGCATTGGATTTTATATGGTATAAAGTAATTATGACATCGTCTTCATTAATCAAATTGAAATAAAATGAATTTCGGTTTGTTACAAATTGATTGACATTATTCTCAGGGGAATTTCCAGAAAAATTTCGAGCAAAACTCTCATTTATCTCATTAGAGTCAAATTGTACAGAACAAGATGATTTTGATTGACAAAAACCTAATGTTTTTAATCTTTTCCATAGTTCTTTGGAAGGGAGATTATTGTCAGTCCAGCTATCATAATACGTTCGTTTGGCTTGACGAATGAGCATAGTCACTTTGTTTCGAAGAATCTTGAATAATTTATGATCGTTAGGATCTTTACTATTTTTCCATTTCTTGTAAACCAAATCACGATCAATAATACCTTTACAAATGGAATCATTGAACCATGGGTTCTTAGATTTATTGGGAACAAATGTTCGAAGAGGAACAAAATGATCATGCAGATATTTAATTGTTGAATTAAAAAAGTTTAGTAATTCATTGGAATCATTTAACCGATAAAAACTTGTCCAATCAAACGAATAAAATGCCTGAAGTAAGCCATCTACATCCATCGAGGAATAATCAAGATATTCGACTTGTGGTGGAGTGGACACTATTTCAAAATCAAGTGAAGCAAAAATCAAATCGTGATTCGAAAATACAGGTGAATCTATTTGATTGAAGCGAAGCAAGCGTGATCTACAATTAGAGAGCATCAAATCTAATTGTGATGAACCATTACTATGGAAAAATGTTGGTTCGCAACCAAAGCTGAACATTTTATGAATGGATAAAATGGATTTAAATCTGGATGTTTTAGCCGAATTGTTATCAAGAAGATTCGTGTTGAAATTGCCTACTAGAAGTATATTTTCGAATTTTGTCCCATATTGAGACAGCAAGGTATCGACTATGTCTGCACAATCTACTTCAGGTGGATTGTAAAAAGTAGCTAAAAAAATCTTTTCATTGTTTAGTAAAACTTCAATTGCTATATACTCGGAACATGGCGTTCCTGGTGAATATGAAGAAAAATCAATGACACTATACTTAAGTCTGTCGTTAACATACACCATGATGCCGCCTCCTAGACGCCCCTTTCTATCTTGTCTAACAATGTTATATCCATCAATTTTTAACACAGAATCGTTAATATGTTCATTAAGCCAGGTTTCACTGACACATACAATATCGACCGCAGCGAGCTTTAATATTTGTTTTAATTCATCTAACTTGCAAAGCTTGCGAGCACAAATACTCTGACTGTTTACACTACACACGGATAGTTTTCCTGGATGAAGAGCACACTTCATAACAGTCCCCGGTATGCACAAATTCGTGGAGGCATTATCATAGTAATGACTAGCCATAGGGATTGGAGATGAGCTTAGCAAATAAGAGAAAATAAGTAGAGAGCACTTGCACGATTATAATAGAATGCATAATAATCTTCATCAAAAATTCAATCATAATTCAACTTTTCAAAAACATGAGCGACGCGAATGTCGAATGAAATCAAACAATTTAACCTATTAGCACTATAAAATCAGGTAACATAATTGCACTGAAGAAAACTTCTAGCCCAAAAACAACACCAACAGCAGCAACAGCAGCAACAGGAACATCGGCAGCATCAGCATCATCAGTAACATCATTTAGCTTTTAGGAAGGGAGTCATAGGACCAGAGGAATGGAATACATAGGAGTAAACAGAAACGTAATAGGAAAGGTTATGGCGAAGCTTGTAGATCTTTCTCCGAAAAAATAGGCTTTCCTTGTCCATCAGCACTCTCCTTGATATGTACGATACCAAACTTCGTGTAGACTTTAACTAGCTGTCCTCGTTTTTTCATTTGTAGAGCTTTGGCTCGTAGTTCCCTCGCCGCGGCTCCCAAGTTTTCGTTCACAAAAATACGTTTGTTGGTCGTGAATCCAAGTTCGGAGAGGCGAAGCTTTCGAGAGCGTAAGTAACGAGCGAAGAAATCATTACGTTGCACAGTTATAGCAAACTGAATGAGAATTATATATGCGGTCCCGTTCGATGGAGTGCCTTTGAAGAGTCTCCTGATATCGACGTGTGGAATGTTGTCATCGGTATATCCCAGAGTGCGGTGCCAAACTGAAAAGTACTCCATCAGATTCTCTCCTGAGCGAAATGGAACTCCACTAACGACGAGATCATTAGAACGCAAACTTCTATCCACAGCTACTAGACACTCAGCCTTACTATCAGCAATGGAATTGGTGAGTTGGGTGGTAACTCTGTCACTCTCTTTACGAATACGTTCGAAGTCACTCGCAATATCTGATCTAAGTTTATCCATTTGTGTATGTATGGAATCTTTCAGTACTCTGATTTCATCAATCATATTCTTCTGGTACATAACAAACTGTGACTTCATCATATTGGCCAGTTCTGCAACGTTCATGTCTGCGTCAGTAGTTGATCCGGAACCTTTGTTAGATGTCGTAGTTGAGTTACTTCGAAGGCCACGTTCGCTTGCCATGGTGGTTGTGTTGTTGTTGAGATCAAAAACTGCTCGAATTGAACTCCTTTGTTTTTCGCTAATGGCTTATCGATCCAAAGAAGTTAAGATAAATCACTTCTCAATTTCAGCAAAAACCAATTGTTGATTTTCTGGAACACACGCGAAAAACTTCGAAGCCACCTATCGGTTCCCCGATTCGCGAGAAATATATAATTGTTTTTGATAGATAACTGGGTTTTGATCGATTCGCGTCAGCACAATATAGATTACGTGCAAACCATTCTATTGATTTGTCAAAAGTTCCTGGACACTGGATGGTTCGATGGTACAAGGAACATCAAATTCAATTCCCTCAACGTATACATGGAAGAATCATCATTCGCGTTGACGGCATTGTGCTTCATGTGTTCGAATTGTGAAGCGAAAATGATAATAGACAATGAAATCATGGAAATATCAGGAAATTTATATAAAAACAGCTGATGAAGGTTCAGTACGGCGTGTTTTAATTAGTAAATTAACAAGAAGTAACATTTTTCATTCAAATTTTGACAATTTAAAACTGCCTCCGGGCCTACAAAACCGATAAAGATTAATTTGCCTCCCAAAATGGTTATCGCCACCAGACGTCGACAAGGTCATTCGTCATCGAGGAAAAAGTGACAGCCAAGCTGCCCAGTTGCTGAAAATGTGTATGAACGCACAGCACCAGTCAACTGGTGATCTAAATATGGCGTGCCGTTGACGTTCAAGTAACTGGCGCCAATTACTGGTCAATGTGTAAATCAGCTGTTAGTTAATCCCTTTCGTTTGATGCTCATATTGACGGGGTTCTGAGAAAATGTGTAATCCATCATTTTGTAGCGGACACCATCTTGGATTTACTTTTTTCATCAATAATTGTATTCTACTAGTCAAGCCCTTTCGTTTGATACCCATATTGATGGGGTTTAGAGAAAATATGAAATCCGCCATGTTGGATTTTCAAGATCATCAAAAACGCATTTTTTAATGACTGCAGAGATGAAGGTGTGTTCCAAATTTCAGATCAATCGTTCAATAGGAAGGGGGTTAAATTTCTTTTGATGTGGGACCCACGTACATACAAACGGGTCATATAATCGACCCCATCCTGTGTACCGAAGATGTACTCGCTTGCATTTTTGCAAACCGGAATGTGTTTTCCCAACACAGATTCCGAAACCAAGAAGTAGGGAGAATCGACATTGCAGATACATGCAAGACGGCAGTACTTTTATACCGCCATGCATTTTTGCACTCCAGAAGTCGTTTTGCTAACACGGTCTACAAAAGCGGGTACAAATGCAACACTTTGGCTCGGTTATTCAAGACTGCATTGAAAGATATCCCTTCATGTCGTCAGCTCAGCTCACATTATGTGACAAACCTTTTGATGATTAGGCAAAATGTTGATAACTATTTGTTGCGACAACCACTACCATAATGCATGAATTGACCTAAATTGGAATTTGTTTGCAAATCGTAAATTGTTTGATTCATTCACTAGTTTAATCAATAATTCAGTCAATACACACAAAAGATAGCTCTGCGCAGCGGCGATATCCGTGTCCAATGAGGAACCTCCGAGGAACGATTATTGCTAATTGAAAAAAACACAAATGATTACTAAGCCAATGGCAGTCCTACTTCAAGCTTGCGGTTATATCATGGTTATACCTATGGCACCCATAATTTTTTTTTAATTGAGTTGTTGTTCCCATTCCTTCTTCGTTTCGGGTCGAGCTTATTGCTTAACAGCTCTACAAGGAAATTATTCCAATGATTGTTGGAATCTTCCAATTTGTTTAGCACATTGATGTGCTTTTCGAACTTGTCAGCTAGATCGGATAGTGCAGCTGACGGTCTTTTCGCACAGATGGTGTAGATAACGATTGTGTCACATTTACCCGAAACCCGCTCACCCGAAAGACAGTTACCTGAAAGATATTCACCCGAATTCCACTCACCCGAATGTAACAAAGACCCGAATGTAACATCTACCCGAATTGACACTCACCCGAATGAGCTTGAGCTTGGGTAGACTGTACAATTCCTAGTTGCTCTCCGTGATTGACCTGAACCAACCAAATTGCACAAAGAACACACACAATGACGCTTGGGACTAGCAAATCATTCTCGTTGTGCAATTTTCGGCGATTCGAGCTTTAAATGGTCAATAACGACGCGGGCCACGTCTTTACAGTCACCAGGGGAAGGGAAGGAAGGTTAGTATGATAATCGCCGCCCGAAGGGCAGAAGGGTCGCCTCTATAGCGTGGTTCTCTAGCGATTATCATGGGAGGGATAATTGTTAGCGGGGAGAAGTAAGAATCAGGATTCACTGAGGTAAGTGATATGATTATGTAAACGCAAGTTATCGACCACTCAACGAACTTTTTTTTAAAACACACGGCCGGCAATATCTTCTGGTATGCTGAGAAGGAAGATCTGTAAAATGAATTGGTCCGGCTATAAATCGAATTATTTATATATAGTATGCTCTTTTTATCGAGCTCGATTCGCAACGGCGGAAAGTTATCTTTGGGAATCCTGAGAAGGTAACCGAGATAACTCCTCCCAAATCAATCTAATCGTCGATATATTCCGTTATTCATCGCGTTCCCTTTATAGAATTCAAATTGCAACGGCAAAGAGTTAATCATTGGAAAACCTGAGAAGGTAATCGATATTGAGTAAACTCCTCTGAAACTAATTGGACAGTCGATAAATTATCTTGATCATTGAGCGTACTATGTGTCGAACTTCAATCGCAACGGCGGAGAGTTAGCTTTGGGAAACCTGAGGAGATAACCGAGGGAACTCCTCTAAAAACAATCGTACCGTCTTGCCTTTCCTTATAAGTCTACCATATCTCGTCTACAGTGAATACAAAACTTCTTGAGTTTCCCTAACAAACCGAACAGAGAAATGTTTGGAATTAAACTCAAACACAAATAAAACAAAAAGTCTCGGGTCGATAGCCAGCTATTGAAACATTAGAGATGGTGCATAAATATGAAAGATAGAGATTGAACTTAGCTAGTGCTGCTGGGAGCCGAGTCATTCCGGCATTTGTTCTTCTTTTTCTGGTGATAGTGTCAGTACTGACACATTCACGCACACATGATCCATCAACGATACGTTCCCTTCCAAACAATCACTACGATTAACTGGAGTAGAAGAAGAGCGAAAACTGTTCTCACTGGCTGTTTGATAAACCGACGCATACACACCCCTTGTGCGAGACAAAGAAAGCAACGAAGCAGGTACTTGTGATAACACGAATACACGCAAACAGCGAACACGACGCGCAAAAAAATGCCTTCGTATGAAACTATTTTTTGTTGTATCATTATTATTCGGCAATGCTCCGGGGAATTCCAAGGACACTCCACAAAATTCAAATCTATCGAGGCGAGCAACACACTTTTCCACGACGTTAAATCGGGGTTTACGATTTTTTTTTATGCCAAATGTCTTAAAATTGCATGAAAAGTCGAGATCTAGTGTAATCTTGAATTTTTTTTTGTCAAAAATCGGCATTCTGGAACTAAGACATGGCATCAATTTATTTTTTAAAAAACCCCGATTATCGGTGATTTTTCGGTTTTCAAAAAACTCAAATTTTAACGCCTGCGACACCAGTAAATGAAGTCCGAATGAGCTAATATTTTGCATAGGGTATATTATCGTCCAAATCAACATTTCGTTGCAAGTTCCGAAGGAAAAATCGTGATAACTATTTTTATTGGCACCCAGAATACCGATTTTTGACAAAAAAAAATTCTAGATGACACTAGATCTCGACGTTTTATGCAATTTTAGGACACATCAAAATTCTTTTTTTTCGAAAACCCCGATTTCCACCCTTGGTTGATTTTTCGATTTTCAAAAAACTTAAACTTTGACCGCTTTGCGCCACTCTCCCTTTAGTCCGATTGAGCTGAAATTCTGCATATGAGGTTTTTTCGATGTGGTGAACATTTTTGACGTAGGACTACGTGTAAAATCGTGTAAAATCAAAGTTTCGAAAACGAAAGCGTTACGCCGGAGACCGAGATTTTGAGCGTTAATAGCTCCTAAACAACTGAACGAAATGGTATGATAAACACTTCATTCGAAAGATAAAATGTCTACGCGTTATATACTTGTTACTTTTTGATCCAAAAACTTGTTTCAATAGTCTTAAAATTGCTTTCAAAACAGGCTATTGAAATCACCAATCGGTATATAAGCGAGCGGCGCTCGGAAATCCACTCAGTTCTAATTGAACAGCGATTGGAGCAAGTTGTCGCTGTTGCGGCGAAGCTCTTTATTTATCATGAAAGCGCGGATGAACGGTGTCACCAAGAGCCTGTTTGTGCACCCTAGGCCAGAAGGGAATCTATCAGGATGAGAGTGATGCCACAAACGGTTCCCTGGGAAGACATCGCTACACACACATACACGCGCGGCTATTAACAGGTGGTTATCGAGTTGGCATTAACCACTGGTGGGCTTCCAGTATCGAGGAAAATGTGGAAATATCTAATCGTTACTGAAAATAATCTGCCAGTTCCTCTGGGAATTTTCAAAATATATTCATGTGAAAGAGTTTAATTGAATGTTTTCTATCCATGTAACACTGTGACCAAATATGTTTCAATCAAGTGCTATTAACAGGTGGTTATCGAGTTGGCATTAACCACTGGTGGGCTTCCAGTATCGAGGAAAATGTGGAAGTATCTAATCGTTACTGAAAATAATCTGCCAGTTCCTTTGGGAATTTTCAAAATATATTCATGTGAAAGAGTTTAATTGAATGTTTTCTATCCATGTAACACTGTGACCAAATACATTTGGTTTTGTGGTTTTTCAATCAATCGCAATTAACAGGATAGATTCAGAAGATTATTCTTCCCCATCAGTAGGATATTTCCGTATCCATTATTGTATGCGCCCGCAATCGATTATTGCTCAGTCGCCGAAAGTTCCGAGCTCAGAGAGTTCATTCCCCTCTAGTTTGCCTTCCAAATTGCCATCGTAAACCACACCTTCTCTCGATTCAATCACACACAAAAAGCATACTTAAGCGATATTCTGGTGGTGAGACACATTCATTTTTCGTGAGGACATCGACAAGACAACATCGTTGCCTAACGTGCTGGAGGAGGTGGACGGCGAAGGATCGACACATACACGCGCAGAACTCTTTCCGTTAGGATGCCATTCAGCATCGAGAAAGTTCCGGAAAGATCCAATCATTGCTGGAAAATAATCTGCCAGTTCCTTTGGGAATTTTCAAAATATATTCATGTGAAAGAGTTTAATTGAATGTTTTCTATCCATGTAACACTGTGACCAAATATGTTTCAATCAAGTGCTATTAACAGGTGGTTATCGAGTTGGTATTAACCACTGGTGGGCTTCCAGTATCGAGGAAAATGTGGAAATATCTAATCGTTACTGAAAATAATCTGCCAGTTCCTTTGGGAATTTTCAAAATATATTCATGTGAAAGAATTTAATTGAATGTTTTCTATCCATGTACCACTGTGACCAAATATGTTTCAATCAAGTGCTATTAACAGGTGGTTATCGGGTTAGCATTAACCACTGGTGGGCTTCCAGTATCGAGGAAAATGTGGAAATATCTAATCGTTACTGAAAATAATCTGCCAGTTCCTCTGGGAATTTAAAATTACATTCATATGAAAGAGTTTATTTTAATGTTTTCTATCCATGTAACACTGTGACCCAATACATTAGGTTTTGTGATTTTTCAATCAATCGCAATCAACAGGATAGCTTCTGAAGATTATTCTTCCCCATCAGTAGGATATTTCCGTATCCAATATTGGATGCATAAAACCTTGTGCCTCCAACGTAACGCTCTCGTTTTCGAAGTTCTCCAAATATTCATTCATTCAGAATGAATTCAGATTCAACTTCATACAAATGATCTCTAAATCAACGATAGTCCTACGTCACCCTTGCGGTTATACCATAGATATAACCCACTTCCTGTTTTTTATAGGGTAACTTTGAAATTTGGAATTTTAGGGTCGATTTTTTTCTCATACATTCATTGGCACTCTAGTGATCATACTTGTCTTGTACGTTCATTTCCATCCAAACAGTTCGTATTTTTCGTGGGTAGTGCAATTTGAGAAATAGTGACGTTGGATAAAATCCTTGTCAAAAAAATTATAAGTGGGGGAATGCAGTTTTTCTTCTTCTTCTTTCTTTGTTTTTAAGAGGCTTCTAACTTTGAAGTTCATTCGCCTCTAAGTGCAGTTTTTATAACGTATTATGAAATTTATCTATTCATATGGCTGACGCAGCCCGTTCAGTGAATTACAACAAAGCTAACAATGTTGGTACATACATATTACGGCATTGAAGTGCGATTTTTAATGTGAATTTATTTTTTCGTAATAAAATTCAATCTGAGATCACTGTAGTGGGGGCGAAGTTCCCGTCTAACGAGGATGAGGAACCGAGGTTTGCTTGCGAGAGGCCGCCGCTTCCGACGGCGGGTCGGCAGCTGACTCGGATTGCGTCAACCTCGGCGGCTTGGTGCCGCCTCTGTTCCTTATCCTCGTTAAATGGGGACTTCGCCCCCAGTTCGTTGACCTCACAATACATTTCATCACGAAATAATAAATTCATGAAAAAATTGTGCTGCGGTGGTAAAAGGGTAAGTATCATTTTTTTATCAATTCTTTTCACATAGTCATGGCATTTATGCTTTATATTTTGACGTGGGACTACGTCTAACCGGAATATATGGAGGGTAAAATGAAAACCTAAACACAGAACATGCAGGAAAAAATGAAAGATTTCGAATGCTTATAGCTCGAACATTTCGTACTGGATAGGAGAGATGTTTGCATCACTTGATAGGGAATATTTCTACGCATCTATCGCAACTAACAAAATGTTGTTTTTCATTAGATAAACAATTGAATAACTGTAAAATATTAGGCATTATCTAAACGCCCTAACTGCATCGTTTTGATTGGCCCGATTTACGGTTTCCCTAACACAGCCATCAAAACCAAGCAGCCTTGGAGAAATCGGCATTGCAAATACATGAAAGTAGGGGGACTTTTGTTCTCATCGAAAAATGTTCCCTAACACAGACTTTAAAACCAAGCAGCGAAATCGGCATTGCAAACACACGAAAGAGCCTAGAGGCGAGTGAACTGAAAAGTTTAAACCCTCTTAAAGCCAAAAAGAAGAAAAAGAACACACGAAAGTAGGGGGAGCTTTTGTTCCCACCGAAATGTGTTCCCTAATAGAAATGTGTAACGAGCGAAGAAATCATTACGTTGCACAGTTATAGCAAACTGAATGAGAATTATATATGCGGTCCCGTTCGATGGAGTGCCTTTGAAGAGTCTCCTGATATCGACGTGTGGAATGTTGTCATCGGTATATCCCAGAGTGCGGTGCCAAACTGAAAAGTACTCCATCAGATTCTCTCCTGAGCGAAATGGAACTCCACTAACGACGAGATCATTAGAACGCAAACTTCTATCCACAGCTACTAGACACTCAGCCTTACTATCAGCAATGGAATTGGTGAGTTGGGTGGTAACTCTGTCACTCTCTTTACGAATACGTTCGAAGTCACTCGCAATATCTGATCTAAGTTTATCCATTTGTGTATGTATGGAATCTTTCAGTACTCTGATTTCATCAATCATATTCTTCTGGTACATAACAAACTGTGACTTCATCATATTGGCCAGTTCTGCAACGTTCATGTCTGCGTCAGTAGTTGATCCGGAACCTTTGTTAGATGTCGTAGTTGAGTTACTTCGAAGGCCACGTTCGCTTGCCATGGTGGTTGTGTTGAGATCAAAAACTGCTCGAATTGAACTCCTTTGTTTTTCGCTAATGGCTTATCGATCCAAAGAAGTTAAGATAAATCACTTCTCAATTTCAGCAAAAACCAATTGTTGATTTTCTGGAACACACGCGAAAAACTTCGAAGCCACCTATCGGTTCCCCGATTCGCGAGAAATATATAATTGTTTTTGATAGATAACTGGGTTTTGATCGATTCGCGTCAGCACAATATAGATTACGTGCAAACCATTCTATTGATTTGTCAAAAGTTCCTGGACACTGGATGGTTCGATGGTACAAGGAACATCAAATTCAATTCCCTCAACGTATACATGGAATAATCATCATTCGCGTTGACGGCATTGTGCTTCATGTGTTCGAATTGTGAAGCGAAAATGATAATAGACAATGAAATCATGGAAATATCAGGAAATTTATATAAAAACAGCTGATGAAGGTTCAGTACGACGTGTTTTAATTAGTAAATTAACAAGAAGTAACATTTTTCATTCAAATTTTGACAATTTAAAACTGCCTCCGGGCCTACAAAACCGATAAAGATTAATTTGCCTCCCAAAATGGTTATCGCCACCAGACGTCGACAAGGTCATTCGTCATCGAGGAAAAAGTGACAGCCAAGCTGCCCAGTTGCTGAAAATGTGTATGAACGCACAGCACCAGTCAACTGGTGATCTAAATATGGCGTGCCGTTGACGTTCAAGTAACTGGCGCCAATTACTGGTCAATGTGTAAATCAGCTGTTAGTTAATCCCTTTCGTTTGATGCTCATATTGACGGGGTTCTGAGAAAATGTGTAATCCATCATTTTGTAGCGGACACCATCTTGGATTTACTTTTTTCATCAATAATTGTATTCTACTAGTCAAGCCCTTTCGTTTGATACCCATATTGATGGGGTTTAGAGAAAATATGAAATCCGCCATGTTGGATTTTCAAGATCATCAAAAACGCATTTTTTAATGACTGCAGAGATGAAGGTGTGTTCCAAATTTCAGATCAATCGTTCAATAGGAAGGGGGTTAAATTTCTTTTGATGTGGGACCCACGTACATACAAACGGGTCATATAATCGACCCCATCCTGTGTACCGAAGATGTACTCGCTTGCATTTTTGCAAACCGGAATGTGTTTTCCCAACACAGATTCCGAAACCAAGAAGTAGGGAGAATCGACATTGCAGATACATGCAAGACGGCAGTACTTTTATACCGCCATGCATTTTTGCACTCCAGAAGTCGTTTTGCTAACACGGTCTACAAAAGCGGGTACAAATGCAACACTTTGGCTCGGTTATTCAAGACTGCATTGAAAGATATCCCTTCATGTCGTCAGCTCAGCTCACATTATGTGACAAACCTTTTGATGATTAGGCAAAATGTTGATAACTATTTGTTGCGACAACCACTACCATAATGCATGAATTGACCTAAATTGGAATTTGTTTGCAAATCGTAAATTGTTTGATTCATTCACTAGTTTAATCAATAATTCAGTCAATACACACAAAAGATAGCTCTGCGCAGCGGCGATATCCGTGTCCAATGAGGAACCTCCGAGGAACGATTATTGCTAATTGAAAAAAACACAAATGATTACTAAGCCAATGGCAGTCCTACTTCAAGCTTGCGGTTATATCATGGTTATACCTATGGCACCCATAATTTTTTTTTAATTGAGTTGTTGTTCCCATTCCTTCTTCGTTTCGGGTCGAGCTTATTGCTTAACAGCTCTACAAGGAAATTATTCCAATGATTGTTGGAATCTTCCAATTTGTTTAGCACATTGATGTGCTTTTCGAACTTGTCAGCTAGATCGGATAGTGCAGCTGACGGTCTTTTCGCACAGATGGTGTAGATAACGATTGTGTCACATTTACCCGAAACCCGCTCACCCGAAAGACAGTTACCTGAAAGATATTCACCCGTATTCCACTCTCCCGAATGTAACAAAGACCCGAATGTAACATCTACCCGAATTGACACTCACCCGAATGAGCTTGAGCTTGGGTAGACTGTACAATTCCTAGTTGCTCTCCGTGATTGACCTGAACCAACCAAATTGCACAAAGAACACACACAATGACGCTTGGGACTAGCAAATCATTCTCGTTGTGCAATTTTCGGCGATTCGAGCTTTAAATGGTCAATAACGACGCGGGCCACGTCTTTACAGTCACCAGGGGAAGGGAAGGAAGGTTAGTATGATAATCGCCGCCCGAAGGGCAGAAGGGTCGCCTCTATAGCGTGGTTCTCTAGCGATTATCATGGGAGGGATAATTGTTAGCGGGGAGAAGTAAGAATCAGGATTCACTGAGGTAAGTGATATGATTATGTAAACGCAAGTTATCGACCACTCAACGAACTTTTTTTTAAAACACACGGCCGGCAATATCTTCTGGTATGCTGAGAAGGAAGATCTGTAAAATGAATTGGTCCGGCTATAAATCGAATTATTTATATATAGTATGCTCTTTTTATCGAGCTCGATTCGCAACGGCGGAAAGTTATCTTTGGGAATCCTGAGAAGGTAACCGAGATAACTCCTCCCAAATCAATCTAATCGTCGATATATTCCGTTATTCATCGCGTTCCCTTTATAGAATTCAAATTGCAACGGCAAAGAGTTAATCATTGGAAAACCTGAGAAGGTAATCGATATTGAGTAAACTCCTCTGAAACTAATTGGACAGTCGATAAATTATCTTGATCATTGAGCGTACTATGTGTCGAACTTCAATCGCAACGGCGGAGAGTTAGCTTTGGGAAACCTGAGGAGATAACCGAGGGAACTCCTCTAAAAACAATCGTACCGTCTTGCCTTTCCTTATAAGTCTACCATATCTCGTCTACAGTGAATACAAAACTTCTTGAGTTTCCCTAACAAACCGAACAGAGAAATGTTTGGAATTAAACTCAAACACAAATAAAACAAAAAGTCTCGGGTCGATAGCCAGCTATTGAAACATTAGAGATGGTGCATAAATATGAAAGATAGAGATTGAACTTAGCTAGTGCTGCTGGGAGCCGAGTCATTCCGGCATTTGTTCTTCTTTTTCTGGTGATAGTGTCAGTACTGACACATTCACGCACACATGATCCATCAACGATACGTTCCCTTCCAAACAATCACTACGATTAACTGGAGTAGAAGAAGAGCGAAAACTGTTCTCACTGGCTGTTTGATAAACCGACGCATACACACCCCTTGTGCGAGACAAAGAAAGCAACGAAGCAGGTACTTGTGATAACACGAATACACGCAAACAGCGAACACGACGCGCAAAAAAATGCCTTCGTATGAAACTATTTTTTGTTGTATCATTATTATTCGGCAATGCTCCGGGGAATTCCAAGGACACTCCACAAAATTCAAATCTATCGAGGCGAGCAACACACTTTTCCACGACGTTAAATCGGGGTTTACGATTTTTTTTTATGCCAAATGTCTTAAAATTGCATGAAAAGTCGAGATCTAGTGTAATCTTGAATTTTTTTTTGTCAAAAATCGGCATTCTGGAACTAAGACATGGCATCAATTTATTTTTTAAAAAACCCCGATTATCGGTGATTTTTCGGTTTTCAAAAAACTCAAATTTTAACGCCTGCGACACCAGTAAATGAAGTCCGAATGAGCTAATATTTTGCATAGGGTATATTATCGTCCAAATCAACATTTCGTTGCAAGTTCCGAAGGAAAAATCGTGATAACTATTTTTATTGGCACCCAGAATACCGATTTTTGACAAAAAAAAATTCTAGATGACACTAGATCTCGACGTTTTATGCAATTTTAGGACACATCAAAATTCTTTTTTTTCGAAAACCCCGATTTCCACCCTTGGTTGATTTTTCGATTTTCAAAAAACTTAAACTTTGACCGCTTTGCGCCACTCTCCCTTTAGTCCGATTGAGCTGAAATTCTGCATATGAGGTTTTTTCGATGTGGTGAACATTTTTGACGTAGGACTACGTGTAAAATCGTGTAAAATCAAAGTTTCGAAAACGAAAGCGTTACGCCGGAGACCGAGATTTTGAGCGTTAATAGCTCCTAAACAACTGAACGAAATGGTATGATAAACACTTCATTCGAAAGATAAAATGTCTACGCGTTATATACTTGTTACTTTTTGATCCAAAAACTTGTTTCAATAGTCTTAAAATTGCTTTCAAAACAGGCTATTGAAATCACCAATCGGTATATAAGCGAGCGGCGCTCGGAAATCCACTCAGTTCTAATTGAACAGCGATTGGAGCAAGTTGTCGCTGTTGCGGCGAAGCTCTTTATTTATCATGAAAGCGCGGATGAACGGTGTCACCAAGAGCCTGTTTGTGCACCCTAGGCCAGAAGGGAATCTATCAGGATGAGAGTGATGCCACAAACGGTTCCCTGGGAAGACATCGCTACACACACATACACGCGCGGCTATTAACAGGTGGTTATCGAGTTGGCATTAACCACTGGTGGGCTTCCAGTATCGAGGAAAATGTGGAAATATCTAATCGTTACTGAAAATAATCTGCCAGTTCCTCTGGGAATTTTCAAAATATATTCATGTGAAAGAGTTTAATTGAATGTTTTCTATCCATGTAACACTGTGACCAAATATGTTTCAATCAAGTGCTATTAACAGGTGGTTATCGAGTTGGCATTAACCACTGGTGGGCTTCCAGTATCGAGGAAAATGTGGAAGTATCTAATCGTTACTGAAAATAATCTGCCAGTTCCTTTGGGAATTTTCAAAATATATTCATGTGAAAGAGTTTAATTGAATGTTTTCTATCCATGTAACACTGTGACCAAATACATTTGGTTTTGTGGTTTTTCAATCAATCGCAATTAACAGGATAGATTCAGAAGATTATTCTTCCCCATCAGTAGGATATTTCCGTATCCATTATTGTATGCGCCCGCAATCGATTATTGCTCAGTCGCCGAAAGTTCCGAGCTCAGAGAGTTCATTCCCCTCTAGTTTGCCTTCCAAATTGCCATCGTAAACCACACCTTCTCTCGATTCAATCACACACAAAAAGCATACTTAAGCGATATTCTGGTGGTGAGACACATTCATTTTTCGTGAGGACATCGACAAGACAACATCGTTGCCTAACGTGCTGGAGGAGGTGGACGGCGAAGGATCGACACATACACGCGCAGAACTCTTTCCGTTAGGATGCCATTCAGCATCGAGAAAGTTCCGGAAAGATCCAATCATTGCTGGAAAATAATCTGCCAGTTCCTTTGGGAATTTTCAAAATATATTCATGTGAAAGAGTTTAATTGAATGTTTTCTATCCATGTAACACTGTGACCAAATATGTTTCAATCAAGTGCTATTAACAGGTGGTTATCGAGTTGGTATTAACCACTGGTGGGCTTCCAGTATCGAGGAAAATGTGGAAATATCTAATCGTTACTGAAAATAATCTGCCAGTTCCTTTGGGAATTTTCAAAATATATTCATGTGAAAGAATTTAATTGAATGTTTTCTATCCATGTACCACTGTGACCAAATATGTTTCAATCAAGTGCTATTAACAGGTGGTTATCGGGTTAGCATTAACCACTGGTGGGCTTCCAGTATCGAGGAAAATGTGGAAATATCTAATCGTTACTGAAAATAATCTGCCAGTTCCTCTGGGAATTTAAAATTACATTCATATGAAAGAGTTTATTTTAATGTTTTCTATCCATGTAACACTGTGACCCAATACATTAGGTTTTGTGATTTTTCAATCAATCGCAATCAACAGGATAGCTTCTGAAGATTATTCTTCCCCATCAGTAGGATATTTCCGTATCCAATATTGGATGCATAAAACCTTGTGCCTCCAACGTAACGCTCTCGTTTTCGAAGTTCTCCAAATATTCATTCATTCAGAATGAATTCAGATTCAACTTCATACAAATGATCTCTAAATCAACGATAGTCCTACGTCACCCTTGCGGTTATACCATAGATATAACCCACTTCCTGTTTTTTATAGGGTAACTTTGAAATTTGGAATTTTAGGGTCGATTTTTTTCTCATACATTCATTGGCACTCTAGTGATCATACTTGTCTTGTACGTTCATTTCCATCCAAACAGTTCGTATTTTTCGTGGGTAGTGCAATTTGAGAAATAGTGACGTTGGATAAAATCCTTGTCAAAAAAATTATAAGTGGGGGAATGCAGTTTTTCTTCTTCTTCTTTCTTTGTTTTTAAGAGGCTTCTAACTTTGAAGTTCATTCGCCTCTAAGTGCAGTTTTTATAACGTATTATGAAATTTATCTATTCATATGGCTGACGCAGCCCGTTCAGTGAATTACAACAAAGCTAACAATGTTGGTACATACATATTACGGCATTGAAGTGCGATTTTTAATGTGAATTTATTTTTTCGTAATAAAATTCAATCTGAGATCACTGTAGTGGGGGCGAAGTTCCCGTCTAACGAGGATGAGGAACCGAGGTTTGCTTGCGAGAGGCCGCCGCTTCCGACGGCGGGTCGGCAGCTGACTCGGATTGCGTCAACCTCGGCGGCTTGGTGCCGCCTCTGTTCCTTATCCTCGTTAAATGGGGACTTCGCCCCCAGTTCGTTGACCTCACAATACATTTCATCACGAAATAATAAATTCATGAAAAAATTGTGCTGCGGTGGTAAAAGGGTAAGTATCATTTTTTTATCAATTCTTTTCACATAGTCATGGCATTTATGCTTTATATTTTGACGTGGGACTACGTCTAACCGGAATATATGGAGGGTAAAATGAAAACCTAAACACAGAACATGCAGGAAAAAATGAAAGATTTCGAATGCTTATAGCTCGAACATTTCGTACTGGATAGGAGAGATGTTTGCATCACTTGATAGGGAATATTTCTACGCATCTATCGCAACTAACAAAATGTTGTTTTTCATTAGATAAACAATTGAATAACTGTAAAATATTAGGCATTATCTAAACGCCCTAACTGCATCGTTTTGATTGGCCCGATTTACGGTTTCCCTAACACAGCCATCAAAACCAAGCAGCCTTGGAGAAATCGGCATTGCAAATACATGAAAGTAGGGGGACTTTTGTTCTCATCGAAAAATGTTCCCTAACACAGACTTTAAAACCAAGCAGCGAAATCGGCATTGCAAACACACGAAAGAGCCTAGAGGCGAGTGAACTGAAAAGTTTAAACCCTCTTAAAGCCAAAAAGAAGAAAAAGAACACACGAAAGTAGGGGGAGCTTTTGTTCCCACCGAAATGTGTTCCCTAATAGAGATTTCTAAACCAAGGTGCCTGGAGAAATCGGTATTTCAAATTCATGCAAGTCGGGGGTATTTTTGTTCCGACTGGAATGTGTTTCCCTAACACAGACTTCAAATCCATGAAGCGTGGGGAAATCGGCATTGCGAATTCATACAAATCGGGGGTATTTTTGTTCCGATTGAAATGTGTTTCCCTAACACAGACTTCAAAACCGAGGTTTCTGGGGAAATCGGCTCTGCAAATAAATGCAAACTGCGAGTACTTTTGTCCTCGCTTGCCTTTGTGCAGAGTGGAATATGTCTGTCCTAACATGATCTTCTCAACTTAGGAACCTGGGAAAATCGTGCAGCCACTAGAAGCGAATGAACTTCCCAGTTTCAAGCAAGTTCGAGATTCGAGAAGTATGTACACTTTTCGGATGTAAACTTCAGAGGGAAATGTAAAATAAAATAATCGTTTGATAATTTTTTTGTTGTCTTTATTGGAAAGATTTTCAGCCTTAGGCTGGTTCATCAAACGTTTGATATTCCTCCGTACATATATTTTGTTCTAGTCATCATACCAAACGTAAAAGGTCCGTCATTAAATTTACTTGTAACGAAGAACAATCAATCACAATAAATGAATTGACTTTACACGGCATTTGTTCATTTTTTTCACTCACAGAGCAAATATATTGAACTCAATTGAATTTGGAAACTGTTTCATTCAATCAAGAATTTAATCAATACAAACGAATGATTGCTAAGCTAAGATAGTTCCACGTGAACCTTGCGGTTATATCATAGATATAACCCACTCATTTTTTATGTTAACCTTTTCACTGCGGCCCAGCATCGGAGAAAGCCATCAGCAGGTACGGCGCGTTATGCGCATGTCGGTCGTTGTGTTGCGCCAGAGCAGTGACTAGTGAGTAAAGTTTACCCGGAGTTTTGATACCATTCTTAGAATGGGGGCGAAATAATAATTGCAAATGAATTAAAAATATTCATTTATCATTTATTTTAAATAGCATTTTAGGCATAGCATTGAACTAAACTTAGGGATTTTGTCAATTATATCAATTAAAGATACAAATTAATAATTACTTTCTGTATGATATATCCTAAAACTTGGGTCAACGCAATAAATCGTGCCTACTTTCTCGACGAATGTTATGTTTTCTACATACTATAATGAAGAAGTCAAAGGCTGGCGAGAGCGTATATATCTTCTTCTTGAATGGCGTTAACGTTCCCTGTGGAACTTTTGCCGTCTCAACGTATTCATTAACTAGTGTCGTTCATTAATACTTGGTTGAGATTTCTATGCCGAATAACACGCCTTGAATGTGCTCTAGAGTGGCATGCTCTAGAATACGCGTGACCACAGTGCAAGCCGGAAGAATTTTCTTTGACGAAAAATCCCCCAACCAGAACGGGAATCGAACCCGAACACCCGGCATGATAGTGTGGGACGCTAACCACTCGGCCACGGGTGCACGAGAGCGTATATATACGCCTTCCGTATATATTGGAAGACTGGCGAGAGCGTATATACACGCCTTTCGTAGTGAAAAGGTTAAAATAACCAGCTTAATTTTAGAAATATTCCAAAACCCATGCTCATTTTTGAATGATCTTAGGGCCTTAAAGATTATTACTGAAAGGAAAGAAGACAGCATGTCAATTGTGCCTAAATTAATTTTTAAAAATGACACTTCGTATTTTTGTTACTTTTTCATGTTGTTTTGATTTAATCTTATTTATCACCAGGAGATTCGACGAAACTCATAATCTGATTTGTCGGAATCTTTCCTTCTCATTCGGGTAAATGTCGAATTTGGGTATTTGTTATATTCAGGTATTTGTTGCATTCGGGTATTTGTCGATTTCGGGTAAATGTCCATTCGGATATATGTTGCATTGGGGTATTTGTTACATTCGGGTATGTGTTTCAGGTAAACGTGTTTCGGTTAAATGTGACACAATCGTAGATAACAGTGCCGAAAAATGTTGCTTGATCAGCAGATCAGACAGAAAGACAGTTGTTTCAAGTTAATTGCGCCGAACGTCACTAGCTATCGCGACCACGGTCAAAAACGAATCAATGAACGGTCTGGTCTCAGTTTACGGTTATACTTACATAGAAAATTTTTGGGTTGTTTTCATTTCAGCGATTCTTCAACTGATTGGTTTATCGGAGACGGCCCATTCGCTTTGTTGGGATCGAACATTTCCGCAGGTGATGATCGCGGGAATGAGCCATAAGTACATAAAAATGATGGATTTCAGACGTATGTTATATGCTTTCCCTCCCCACATCGGATTCACAATTCATTGTCTCTATTACAGAAAATCCTTCCACTGTGACCGTTGCTAACGCTCGCACCGTCAATGGTCTCTGCATTGCCCCGAACGGTCGATATTTGGCTAGTTATGTGGACAACGTAATTAATCTGTGGGATCTTCGGTCACTCGATAAGGCTATCAGCCAGATCCAGATGCAGAAGAACATCACCCATCTGTCCTGGTGCCCGACGCGTTCCTCGGTACTGACCACCTTACAGCGAGATTCGCCGTTGATTAACCTCATCGACCTCCACTGGCCGGGTTCGGAGATGGATGGCGGAGATCCGCATTCGATCAAACGCTTTGTTTCACCATTCCAGGCCAGGAATGGTAGCCGAATACCCACTGTGGGTTACATTTCCTGGCACCCGTATGAGTTGGAACGGATGCTGGCACTGTCTGGGACGGGGACAATTTGTGACTATAAGATTCCGCAACGGGTGGCCATCTCGTGGGATAACAACAACAATTTGTACGGTAATAACGGAAACGAGTTGCGACAGTTCACATCGCCTTCGCCCCCTTCGACGCCCGCTGACTCGTTGAATCAGTGGGATTGTGGTATCGATAGCTATGAGGAGGATATTGCGGAACTGATTCAGAAAAGGGCGCTGAACAGCTACGGGTTGGCGACGGAAATGCACCATAACGGTGAACTGGCGGGTAATGCAAACCTCAAAGGGGTTTGGCGCATGCTTGGGCATATGATTATGGAAGATTGCAAGCTTGGTTTGAACACTATTTTGGGAGTTTGTAGCGCTCCAGATGGACCGGCGATGTCACGATCGGATCCGGTTATGATGAAGTGGGTGGATTTCAGCATCGGCAGTGGTTTGGTGGTCTATAGAAGCGAACACAGAGACACAGCTCAGCTGCTCTGCGGATGGATGTTTGACCGGAATAAGGAGAGTTCATTCCAAAGTTTCATAGATGATCTTTGTGCGAATAAAGAGTACACCAGAGCTGCGTTGATTGCATGCTTCCACTTCAGGATTAAGCATGCCATTGAAATACTCGGTAAAGGAGCTGAGCAGTCAACCGATCCGAGTTCGTTGCTGCGGGTCGCGGCCATAGGCCTTTCGGGATTTAGCGCAGAGCGCACCGGATTGTGGCGCAAGCAATGCGGAGCTGCCAGAACGCAAATTGATGATCCGTATCTTCGTTGCATGTTCTCCTTTCTGGCTCATGAAAAAGATGGTTTCGAAACCGTCACAAACGAGACCGAAATATCACTGAGCGATCGAATGGCCTTTGCCTGCAATTTCTTGTCGGACCTCAAACTTGCTGAGTACATCAAAGGGATGATTGCAAACTGCGTCGAGGTGGGAGACTTGAACGGATTGCTGCTCACCGGGGCAACCAATGATGGAATAAGGCTTCTGCAGAGCCATCTGGATCGCACCGAAGACGTTCAAACGATAGCCCTGATCGCGGCCCGCTTTCTCACGTCCGATCTACTAACGGATTACCGTGTTCAGTACTGGATCTCAACCTATCGTGACTTGCTGGACATTTGGGGGCTGTGGGAGCAACGCGCACAACTCGATATCGCGCTCGGACGAATTCGTTCTCCTCCGCGAAACTCCCGCTCTGTTTTCCTGCTGTGTAACTTCTGCGGTAAAAATGTATCGATGGCATTGCAGGAGGAAGCCCGGTTGAGGAGTAATGCTGCCGTTATGCACAAATTGTCCTGCTGTCCGAACTGTCGTAAGCCACTGCCAAGATGTGCACTTTGTTTGCTGCATATGGGCACAACGATGGGTGCTATTTCACAGGGTCACGCCACCCAGGGCCAGATTGGGTGGCAATCGAAACCCTTTTCGAAGTGGTTCTCCTGGTGTCAAACCTGCAGACACGGTGGCCATACCGAGCATCTGGCGGAGTGGTTCAGGTAAGTGTTGCATAGAGTTGGGATGTTGATTTTGTTCATAAACATATTTTAATTTTTATAAACAAATTTCATCGAATTGTGGGGAAATTCTAAAATATCTCAATCTATCACTTGTGTAGTGGTTGAGAGTGATAAAGGTTAAACTCGAAAAAAATTCAACACTTTCTTTTGTGTATAACTTTTTATTGCAATGAGTAAGAATTGATGAAAGTTTGGTAAAGCTAGTTTAGAGTGTAATGTTTGCATATGCAAAATTTCGTCATAATTTGTCATGTGATTATCGAGATAACCTCTGAGTCTGAAGTGCTTCGACAAAACATTATGGGCGCGGTCGTGGAAAATTCAGGTCAACCCTACAGGTAGATCGCTGAACAGTTGGGAATCGACCATTCGATCGTGTCTCGTGTGGTAAAATCGTTCAACGGATTCAAGGACCGACCCCGTGAAGGCAAGGAAGAATTACTTCAAGCGCAATCCGAACCTTTCAATTCTTCCGTTTGGTTCGTCCAGCAGACAATGAAACGGACCGGATTTCATGTCTTCAAGGTAAGGAAGGCGCCTAACCGAACTGATAAACAGAATACGGTGGCTAATTCCCGCGCCAGGAAGCTGTACCGTGAGTGGTTGGTGCAGCCGAAATACATCGTAATGGACGACATTAAAGCGGACGTCAAGCAGATCCCCAGCCAAGAAGTACTTAGTGAGGCAGGCGAACTGTGGGTGCAACAAATTCAACAAGCCGTACATAACGAGCGACACCATCAACGGCCAAATATACAAAGAAGAATGACTCCAGAAGGACCTGTATAAATATATGATCATTTTTGTTTGTTGCAGTTTTTTTTGAGTACGGTCTTTATGTATTCTGCAGTACAAAAGAAAACAAAACGACGGGTGAGTAATGTCGTGAACATAGCCATAGAGACGTGGTTCTACCACTCCTCAGTTCCTTTTGATTATTCTTCTTCTTGGTTCCATCAATATAGCAGGTTTTGTACTTAAACTTTTCATTCGGCGGAAATATTTTGATGCTGGCTGACTGGCTATTGGAATTTCTACTAAAAATTTGAACTACAGAATGGACAATGTATACAATTATTACTCTCGATGCAACTAATTCGATCAGCTCATCCTTCATTGTACAGAACGCTTTCACTGAGCTGGGTGAGCAATGGACACAGCAACAACATTCTCAAATAAACTCTCAACGTCAACACATCAGGCTGGCTGAAGTGTGACTGAATTTCGTATTCATTTCATTCCATTCCATTGGTTATAGAGACTTTAAACTTCTGCAGTTCATTCGTCTCTAGCCTTGAGAAGGATCCTTGTGGAAAGAAACTCTACTCTAAGCTCTTCCTTCGCCTGCCTTGAAAAAGACACTTTATTGTCGTTCGACGCTCCTCAGCGAACCGTGTCCGCTTTCAACAACATCATACGACGTTTTTTGAATTTTGTATTTTCTACCCTTTTTTCATATATACATCAACAAAATTCTCATAAAAACTCTCACCTCGATACATTAGAGATGAGCAAATCGTTCATGAACTGTTTGAAAGAACTAGTTCAAAAAATGTTACCAGCATTTTATGAATTATGAATGAACAGAACAGTCCTACATAACATCCCACACTTTGTTATACCTGTTTTAACATATCCCTCCACTGTACAAAAGAGTGAGTGAACTGCTCAAAAGAACTAGTTCACTTAGGTGAACAACATTTTACAAACAATTGGCCAGTGAACCGTTCATCAAAGTGAACTGTTTTGCCCACCTGTACAACACATCATGCTGGTGACTGAATGTCGTATCCTCTAGCCTTCTATGATATATGCATCGCGCTTCGATGTAACGTGATTCTACGAGCGACATGAGATTGAGTATAACAACAACATTCCCAGAAGTTACATTGTTCGCTTGTTTTATTATTTCCACTGTATATCTATCGGACAAAAACATACAGTCTATCGCAAAATTGAGTGTTCAAATGGTACTTGACGATACTTTCCATTTATTTGGTATGAAATATTTTGAATACATTGATCTTGATGCATATACTCACACATTTAACTAGCTGAACGTGCAATAAAATTCGGAGAAAAGCTAATCGTTTATAACACTTAACCATTGCTTGGGCAGTGTTGGTTTTTGTATTTTATTGATGTTTGATTTTTTTTTATCAAAATGGCAAGTTAGAGAAAAGAAATAGATATTGCTACACGTAATAAGTATGAATTGTCGTGGAAAGACATTGTAGGAAATAGCAACTGCTGTCGGAAGAACCTACTCTACAGTAAATTAAATCATAAACAAGTGGAATACGAAGGAACCATGGAAAATCTCCTGGTAGAGAACGCAAACGGATCCTATCTTCTGATGATGAACGGGCAATTGTTCGAACATTACCAAAGAATCCTGAAACAGACATTCCCAAATTGACTACCAAAGGGGCCGGCATCATTGGAAGACCTGTCAGCGCAGACATTGTCCGCATAGCAGCATACAGGAACAATCTGGTCGTGTTGGCCGTGAAAAGTATTACATCTCAAAAGTGGACCAAAATTCTGTAGTTCTTATAGTTTTTGAGTTGGATTTTTTCTAAATTTTATGTTGATTTTAATTTTTCGGAAAACATAACTTAAAAACTTTTAAACCCACAAAATTGAAAAATAGGAAATAATTTATTCTTTCATAAAATATTACAACAATAACACTTGAAAACTAAAATTGTTTTAACTATTGAAATTCATTTTCCTCAAAAATATTTTTTTTTATTCTGAACGAAAATTATATGAATAGCCATACTTCCATTCATCGGAAGAAGGCCACTGTTACAGGGAATAAGTTTGTTTTTAACAAGCAAGCGCTCATTTTATCTATTTATCCTCAATCAACAGTATTAACATCATGGAAACATCATGAGAAAGATTGGCTTCACCTTTTATTAGGAATTTGTCATCAAACTCTACTCTACTCAAACAGCATCACAATAAAGTGATATGAGCTATGTTTCTGAGTTCTCTATCATGCTTCGATACAACGTACAGTTTTTAAAGTGAAAAAAACGTTATGTCGAAGTTTCCCTGTATTGGTCAGTTGTCGAATCACCGTTAGAGAAGTTATTGAACACCTAAACGTATCGATTGGCTCGTGTCATCCGATTTTTACCAATGATTTGGGCATGAGACAGGTTATCGCGGTATTGTACCAAAATTACTCTTCTTCTTCTTCAATGGCACTAACGTTCCTAGAGAAACTTCGCCGTCTCAGCGTAGTATTACTTGCGTCATTTTTTATTAGTACTTAGTTGAGATTTCTATGCCAAATAACACGCCTTGAATGCATTCTGAATGGCAAGCTCTAGAATACGCGTGATTACAGTGCAAGTCGGAGGAAATTTCTTTGACGAAAAATTCCCCCGACCAGAACGGGAATCGAACCCGAACACCCGGCATGTTAGTTATGACGCTAACCACTCGGCCACGGGAGCACACCAAAATTACTCAATTTCGACCAAATCGCATCAACATTTCTAAGGAGCTGTTAGACTGTCCGCGACGGCGCGAATTTGCACCAGAGGATCATTACTGGTGACGAATCATGGGTTTATAGTTGCGCCGTGGAAACCAAAGATCAATCATCTCAGTGCAAGTTGCTAAGCTACGAGTAAGGATGAAAAGCAGGAGCTGAACAAGATCACAAAAAACGACTTGTCGAAGTGCTTCGAGGATTGGAAAAAACGTTGTCAAAAGTGTAAAAATCCTGATGTGGATTACTTTGAAGGGGACAAAAGAGATATTCATAATAAATAAAAAAATAGAAAAGCAATACAAAATTCACGATCCCAAAAAACAGACCTCGTGTTATCCCACATTAAAGGGTGTGTCACATCAAATTGCATCACGGAAAAAACGCTGTAGAAAATTGCCTGCATTGCCTGGTAATGGACGACGAAACCTACGTCAAAGCGGACTTTCGTCAGCTGCCGGGCCTGTTGTTCTTCTCCGCAGAGGACAAATTCAGCGTTTCGGAGGAGATTCGCAAGCAGAAACTATCCAAGTTTGCCAAAAAGTACATGGTGTGGCAAGCGACCTACTCTTGCGGAAAGCGGAGCGCCCCCTTCGTGATGACCGGCACGGTAAACGGGCAGGTTTACCTTAAGGAGTGCCTACAGAAGCGCTTATTACCACTATTGAAGCAGCACGAGGGCCCGACCATCTTCTGGCCGGATCTCGCTTCGTGCCACTATTCAAAGGACGTGTTGGAGTAGTACGAAGCCAACGGGGTCACCTTCGTGCCAAAGGAAATGAACCCGCCCAACGCGCCGGAGCTTCGCCCAATAGAGAAATATTGGGCGATTATGAAGCAGGCCCTCCGGAAGAACCCAAAAGTTGTCAAATCGGAGGCGGACTTCAAGAGAAAATGGATTTCTGTTCAAAAAAAACTACAACCTGACGTTGTACAGAACCTTATGGACGGGATAAAGAGGAAGGTGCGAGCATACGGGCTTGGGCTCGAAGCATGAAAAAAAAGAAAATGCCAAAAGTTGTTTAATAGTTTTTTTTTACTGTCTAAAATTTTCAAAAGGATCGGTCTACTGGGCGAATTTCTACAGCGTTTTTTCCGTGATGCAATTTGATGTGACACACCCTTTATAAATTTCAATTGTTTCTAGGGGCTGTCCATATACCACGTGGACAACTTTAGGGGGGGTAGAGGTTACGAAAACGTCCACGCTTGTCCACGGCTAGGAGGGAGGGGGTTTAGATAGTGTCACGGGAATGAATATTGAAAAAAAACCACTTCTGTATTCAACAATACGTGGAATCTATTCTGCATTTCCAAGAAAAGCCATATTGATCAATAAATGGTTGAGCTTGTAGTTGTTTCTGATATCGTTGAACTTCTTTCCTTAATGTGTATTCTGAAAATGACGTACATGAACTGAGAGCGATCGATTTACTTTCATTTGTTTTAAAGTATTTGAAGAAAATGTAAGATGAAGACGCCACCAAAGTAAAAACTACGTTTATATTTTTTAGAACTCCCAAGTTTTGCGAAAATGGAGCACGAAGAATGGATGCACAGACCGTATTTCTGGATAAGTGTCCCTAGTAATGTTTGTATAATAATGAGCGAATTTTTCAGATGAGAAATTGGTTCATGCGAAATGTTTTCGCTAAAGTCATTCACATTGAATTACGAAATCATACGAATCGTCCTACAACGAAAACAAGTTGTACGAGTCTGGTGAAAGAAATTCATATCAATCACAAATGTGACTTAAAGTATTTCTCGGACTCGATACAGTTCAATATTAGAAAATTCAGTGGAATATAAATAGAAACTTTAAAAATTATTTATTATCCTATAGTAAGCTTGAATATTGCTTGCATCGTTCAATCGATGTGAAACTGAGCGATATTTTTCATATCTTGCTGCACCCATCTTGATTGTCTGGTTCCAACTTTCTGATGTGGGCAGAGGTAACTGTCAAAGCAAAGCCAAAGTTTGGGAAGTTCTTTCTTTTTTCACTCTTTCGCAAGAGATCCCGCGCTTCATTTCGATTGGCTGGCGAAAAAAAGTTCACAAAAACACTCCTATTGGTTAGTTTGTACCACTGATGATAATCAAATCGAGATGCAGATCAAGAGTAATCCTCAGTACACGATACATGAAATAGCAGATTCATTACAAATATTCATATTCATGAGTGAACCTGGAACATGGTTAGGAAAAACGCTGCAATGTATGGTTCTACAGTATTTGATCGAAAGTTAAATGAATGGATCGTGTCTCTATCAGCCACTCGCTTTATAAACGCAATGAAAACTCGCAGTTTTCAATCAAATCGCGATGGACGATGAAAAGTTTGAAAAGTGAAATTCTGTTTTATGAATTTAGAAACAATCAACACGTGGAGACTGTAGTCTTAAATCTTGAGAAGACATACAACCGAACCTGGATTCCACTAGTTCTGGATACAATGACAGACTAGGGGATAGACGACAATCTGCTGCACTTTGTGAAAAACCTGGCGTCAAATCGAACCTTCGAGGTAAATGTTGGGTAAACCAGTTTTAGGCGCCTCCACTAAGAAACTCAAAATTCCATCCAGATTCCAAGATTCCATTGTTCGCATCAACCTATACGACGACAACCTGAGGATGAACTGCGTCTCTCGTTTTTTTAACCATTACCAAACCTCACCGGAGTAATGCCTAATGATCTGTTTACGGGTGGCTAGAGATGGTCTCTAATTGACGTGCCTGGCCAGAGGTAAACTTCACTGCGGATTATCTTCGGCTTGCTATATTCTATATCAACAGGCCCGGTATGCGCTGAAGTAGGGGAACCACCGTTTGGAATCTTCGTGGACGCAGCAAAATCTCCAGAACTGCGAGCTTACTTGTCTAAACCACGTATCTGACTATCTTAACAAAAATAAATCTAACAACAGGTGACAGGATGCTGGTGGTCCGAGTGGACCAGCTGACCATCAGAAGCAACTTCAGAGCTGGGACGAGCTCAGTGGGCCTAAAACGAACTTTTGTTAATTCATCTCACGAAAATTGTTCGTTGAAGCGGCTTGAAGCGGTTCAAAAAATCAGAGGCTCCATAACCAGAATCGAAGACGTGAAAGCGATGAGGGAGCAGCGAATCCTGTCCAGACTAAGAACCAGCCACTGCAAATATCACATAACCTCAACGTGAGATTCTTTCATCCCCTTTGCGATCTGTGCGAGATCCGCAATTCGGTCGAACAACTCGTTTGTGTTTGCCTGAAATACGAGAATCTCCGGATGTTTGACGGGATCAGCGGGAGCATTTGTGGTCGTCCGTGAAGATAACCCTCCATAAACTGCTACACTGCTTTATTTTCTCAAAAATGGCAACTTATATTTGAAAATTTGAATAAGAAATTGTGATTCAAAGATCCTTGTTTTTTCCCCTCCATGATTCATCACCATTGGTCTGGGGTCTTGGTAATCGGACATCTCTACCAATGAAAAGAATTCAATGTGGAAATGTGTAGAAATTATAGTGATAGAAACATTTTAAATTGTTTATCCGTATCTGTATGTGAAATCAATAATGTTGGAAATAAGTAATATAACTTAATAATAACGTTAATGGAATTTGGGAGAAACTAAACAGCTATACAATAATTTCACGGGAACAATTTGAGAACCAACCGCTACTATTTAAAAAGCTAACATGTCTATCAATGTCAAGCCATAGAATAGAAAAAAGAAACACATTTAAAATGGAATTTAATAGCAATTCAATTATTTTCCAAATTTGTTATCAAAAAATGGAGAAATGTCCACGGGGACAACAGGGGGAGGGGTATAGATAATGTCCACGGAAGAGGAGAGGGGTGTCTAAAATCGTGCTTATGTGGTTTCAAATTGCGGATAATGCTTCGACATATCATCACACACTCCCGTCTAATGTGATTTCTCTTTTTCCCACAGTGAAAACACCGAATGCCCGGTTACATCCTGTAATTGCAAGTGTTACGCCAAAGATCTCCCGGTGCCGCAGTATCCGCGCGATGAAGACCTCTCCTGATACCAGCTAGCTACGTTGTTCTGAGAACAGACTTGCAATTCTCGCCTCCAATAGACGAACAAACACAAGAAATCCGCTGAAAGGCACGGTAAATGGTTACATTTGATTTGTTAGTTAGTTTTTATGTTTTTTCCTGTACAAATCATGCGTTAGTGTTGAAATTTTGCTTTCCTGCTGCTGTTTTTTTTTCCAATAGATCGTTTTGATACTTTCTTTTCGATGGTTCTCCTCTGTAGGGTCAAGTCATAATAATAAAAAATGCTATTCTGAGTGATCGTTTGCATTGCTTCCGAAACTTCCCAAACGCTAGGGATGTCAACGAGTTCGAGTTCGAATTGGGGCTGAGAGCGGAGAACGGTTGGTTTCTCTTTCTGCGCGTTGCCTTCATGTTGGTTTTTCGGCCACGCCTCTTTTGCTGTATTCTTTTTGTGCTCGTTGATAGGTCGATAGAAAGGGACAGATGCTTTACTCGTTTGGTGCGGATGGATGAAATGATTATTACCTCTGTTACTACCACCACCATCAACTATGAGCGCTCAATTAAATATTGTGATGAGGGGCGCACACATGCAATATCCAAATAAAACACACTTTATTGCTGCTTGATCGAAACCGTTTAAACTCGTACACTCGCGCAATAAGTGTAATAAATTGGCACAACCACAGGCGCGACAGGTAGTGAATAATGAAATGAACGATAGCATGTGGGGGTAAAATAATTGATGTAAATTTATCATTTATTACTTTTACAAGTGTTTGTTGTCCTCCGTCTAGTTATATTTGTAATGAGCGCTGCTTTGTGTTATTAAATTGTGTTTCTCCTCTCTCCAAACAAACACGATTTCTGTTAGATCAAATCAATTATTTAAATCTGTAATCGTCATTTTTCATCGTTTACATTATTATTCCATAACCCATACCAAGAGGATGCGATCGCAACCGGGCATTGATGAAACAAAAACTGTGAAAGAGACAGAGGCAAAAGAAGCGTATCGGTTGGCGATTGCTATGGCCTGTTGCTAATTAAATCCGTTTCCATAACTTATACATATTTATTCACTTGTACACCCTTGGCCCCGGCGCTTGGCTACGACTACTTCGCGAGCGGCATTGGTTTGGTGGGAAGTTAAGTTTGTGCAGCCCTTTCGGCTAATGGGTGCAATTACGGGCGGTTTCCTTGGTACACATAATCAGTGACGGCCATGATCAATTATTCAGAAACTTGGGGGGAGATGCTCGGGTCTTAGTTGAGATAGACTTATGAAAACTAACGCAAGGGGTGGTATGACATTTCTAGAGGTTGAGTGATATGTGATATCGTTTTGCTACAGTTTTGGATTTATTAATAGATTATACGATTCTTGAGAATTGTACATAAATATTGTTCTGAACTTTTTTGGTGTGCAAATTGGCTTCAAGCAGATCGAATGTTCATTTATGCCCAAAAAACAATAAGCTCCTTCCTACGGTTCGAGGGATGATTTTATGACATAATATTTCATATACATTGAAATGGACAACCATGTCCTAGCATATTTAAATCTATCCAGCTTTACTTGCCAACAAAATACAGTGTTTAAGTAAATTGTAGAGTTCTACAAATATAAGTTTAGGTACCAGGATTTCGCCCCGATATCTGACTATTTTACATTTCTCCACAGTTTGGATACGCAAGAATCCGGATACGAAAATGTGTGTAGGTTCGTTTTCTTTTCGTGGTTTAGTGTAACAGGTATATCTCAGTAGTTATTATGATTATTGTAAGGCTCTTGTTCCATATGGTGCTTTAGAAAAGGCAGTAGTCTCTTCTGTAGGCACTCGTCTTGGTAAATTGGTTGGTTCGTGGTACCAGAAGTAACGAAAATTTCACTTTTCTGGTCACAACTGCGGATTGCTTTCCAGGTACTCCACTGTATATACAGTGACTCAAACTCGAATTCGTACACCACCATGCAGATCTCTTTTCACTACTTTTGAAAGTCAAGAAAAAGTTTTCGAAACATGCTATTCAGATAAAATCATAGTGTCACATGAGAGTGAAAAGGTATGTTATTTGTTTTCCATCTGATAGCTGGTTTTTATTACTCAAAAAATGATTGTATATTAGCGAGTGTATGAAAATTCACTTACACTCATATTCGTACGGTAGTTGAATTTCAATTCAATTTCGAAGATATTGATCAATTTGAGGATTCCATCTCTATATGGTAAGCAGTGTTGCCACATTTAAATCTGTACCAGAGGGGTTGAAAATCTTTCTCACCTGTACTTTTTTTTACAAAAATCTGTACCATCGAAAATATTTGTTGTAGAAAAAAAACTATTTTATCAGCAAGAAAAAATACTCATTTACTACAAATACTACATTTACATTTGCAAGTCATTCTTGTGTTTGATCATGCTTATACAACGGCTTTCTGAATCTACACCCAAAATTGATTTTTAGCTCATGTTTTGTCATCCCGATTTATGACATTAAATGAGACGTGACATAACAGAAAATGTCATGACTTACAAGCATTTGTATAATATACATGGTACAGCAAATATAAGATTAATACGAGCGAGCGAAACAAAAGACAAATAAGCTTTCCGCAGTTTTGCATTCCAGCCAGCCTTGGTTCGATCCTCATTGGCGTCGCATGGACTTTTTTTTGGCACAATTCCAAATGAAATGAGAAAAGAAAACAGAAAGAGATGTCTGCACGCATACATACAAACCATTTAAAACAGCTCATTATTTGCGCATTTGACTCTCCAGCACACTAAATGGCATCATTTCTGCCAAAGATGAAATGTTTTCTGCCAACGCTCGTTTGGGTGTAGATCTTGTATATCCCCATCGTAGAACCGTGGAAACACCTCAAACACATTTTTCCTGAATTACCTCGAATTATTCAGTCCTGTTCGGGCTATTGGATATACAGGTATGTATGTCCCTCAAAAAATACTCAAAATAGTCAGGGATTTTGTCACATGTCTAACTAGCACACAAAATCAGTGAATGACATGTACATTTGACGACTACTAGATCTGGGCAATCGATTTTTATCAAGCGCATTACGAAATTCGAAACCCCGATCATCACGGTCGCACCGTCCGATGCGAATCCTTTCAGACGATCGTTGTAAGAAATTCCGTCCTAATGAAACTGATCAACTATTGCATTGTAAATACTTTTATTATCAGCCGCACCAAGCGATACTGCGGCGTAAAAGTCGACATGTACCTTAATGTTGCTTTGTTCAAATGTAAGAAATTCCACATGCGAAAAAAATCTGTACTAATCTGTACTTTTTCACGAAAATCTGTACTATTGTACGTTACCATGATCTGTATCAAAAATAGTGAAAAAACTGTACCTTTCCAGATGAATCTGCACGTTTAGCAACACTGATGGTAACCCTTGTCCATTGTAGCTGTGTTTAGCTGCTTTTAGTCTTTATCTACAGGGGGGATATCATCCATTCTCTAAAGTGGCTCACGAATTGCGGACGTTTTTTCGAGTTCCGAAAAAATAAAATAAAGAATATTGTTACTATCCATTATTTCATTATTTGCTTATTAATTTTTGTTAACAATAGAACAAAAATTGTACGAAAAAATTAAATTCATGATTAGAATATTTACGTTTGAAGAAAAAAAATGCTGTTTAATAGTTTTTTCACGTTTCCCGATTTTCTAAAATAGTAGAATTTAAAAAACGAGAAGTGGGTTATATCTGTGATACAACCGCAAGGTAGACGTTGGCTCGGTAATCATTTATTTGAAATTGCATCTGAATCAATTCTAAATAAATGAATGAATGAATGAATATTTTGAAAGATTGGTGAAAGTTTTTCTTGTTAGTGTGCGGTTTTATGAGTATAAGTATAGAATTGTTATTAACATAAAATTCAACTCTTACGAACTTGTTGGTGGTCCCGAAACGAACCGATTGAATTTGAGTGGCCTTGTGAAAGCACTTGAAGATGTTTGATACATGATTTATTTTTGTTTTCGTGAGAATAACACGAGTTTTTTCATGATCACTCCATGCGCAGAATAGAAACTGAGGGCGCAACTTCACGGTGAAAACGGAATAAAGTCTATATAACCTTGCATATATAACCTATATAACCTTGCATTCATTTAGTTTTTATCGTGATGTGGGAATTTTTCATGATTGTTCCATGCGAAAGCAGAACACAAACTGATGCTATTGACGAATTTACGTCAGATTTACAACCAGATGGCGCAGCGAGTAAAATGATGATGTTTTGTTTTTTTAGTCGTTCAAATTTTTTAGAAAAATCAGAATTTATCTTCAAATTTCCCAGTTTCACGTATTCTTTCTACGCTAAAAAGGTTAGAAAATCGCAATTTTACAATGTGGTATGTATATTTTGAAAAATGGCTTGGTATAAGTGTTGTAACTTAATTTTTTTTTCAACTAGATAAACGATGAGTAGCATGTGTTGCGCTAAAATACTGCAAATCCTTCTTGTATCGACCCTTACATTATCAATGATATAATCGAACTTAATATGATATCGATTTCATCACTATTATCCACAGTATTCATAATCTGTATACATTACCAATCTCGAAATTTTCGAAGATTATCAATGATTTTGGTCCAATCGCGTGTTGAAATCATCGTAAATATACAAAGCCCTAACTTTCTTACCATATACTGAAAACATTTAACGGTTGAAATGAATTGAATAATCACGACCGAATCTTGCTTTTCAGTGCGTAGAATAGACAAACATCATCACTTTTGTGGTTCTGAACGCTAATGTAGGTGTCGCATGAGCTGATTCAGCTTTGCGTAAATTCGTCAATTGGATTGCATCACGGGAACACCAAGTCGAATGCGTAAATGCGAATATTCCTTCACTCGGACGCATTCACACGCAAACAATTTTTCAGGACTGTTCCATGCGAAAGCAGAACAGAAACAGTAAAAGTACTCACGCCTTGCATGTGTCCGCTATGGTTTCCTAAACACTAATGCAAGCGAGCAAAAGAAGTCGCAGCTTGCATGTATTCGCTATGACGGTTTCTCTAGATTTTGCGTCCGTGTTCGGGAACACATTGCGATCACTAATCATCATCAATGAGCAATGATGATTTCAATAGCTTGCTTTCAAAGCAATTTTTAAGCTATCGAAACGTTTGACAATCATATAACTCGTTGACATTTTATCTTTCGGATGAAGTGATTATTATACGGCTCCATTCAGCCGGTAAAGAGGTATTAACGTGCAAAACCTTGCACTCCAGCGTCACTCTCTCGTTTTCGAAACTTTGAACTTATACCCCGGTACAGAATAGAAAGACGTTGTCCTACGTCAAAATTTTTTTATTGGTTCATGTGTTCTCTATGCATATAGATTGTATTCATATCGTGTACGCCAGCTTGAAAAAACACGTTTGATGTTTATTATTATGACCGTAATAGATTAGATACCGCCTCACTGTGTAACTTGGTAAATAATGAAATTTTCTAAAAGTCCTTTCTAGGGTATATTTTTGAATGTCTAAACATTTTGATTTTTTGCAAATTTTTAGACTAGAATACTGCCGCAAATTATATAAGCGTTTGAAAGTTAGTTTTTTAATGGAAGTGATGTCGAAAGATTGTGGTGGAGTATCAATAACTTTTGACCAATTTTAAAGTAACCGTGTACGAACTTTATGAACCTTGTGTTTAGGGTCATTGTCTTGTTAAAACATGAATCACTGATGCATTTTTGCTCTCCGGAAAGTGTTTTCCTAACACGGACTACAAAAGCCGGTACACCACAACGCTTAGGCTAGGTTATTCAAGACTGCATTTGAAGATATTCCTATATATCTTCAGCTCACAGAACTTCTACGTACACAGTTTGACAGACGATGGATATCGGTAATAAGGATCTCATAGAAACGGTTCTCAAGATCGAACAGGTGAGTGACAAACTCCTGCTCCTTGTCCGGAGTAAAAAGTTTTGATTCCAGCTTGGGTGATCATCCACCGGAGAGGTGACCGATGAGCTTTTTTAGCTCACCTGCCCTACTCAACGTTGGTTATGGCTGTTTTAAGCTGAATTTCAATCCAGCTGTTCCGTTTTGTCGTCAAAACTTAACGAGAGGCATAAATACAAATTTTACCTGTCAGTGAAGCACAAACCTGATATCGGTTTGAATGGAGTTCTCTTGAATACTCCTCACTAACATACATATACATTCTTGATATCGTTTTCCTGTTTTTGACGTAGAACTACGTTTTCTAGCATGGGTGCCAAATAAGAAAACAGATCACGGTTTAATGAAATAATTTTTATTTATTTATTTATTTATCACCGTCTCGAATTGTTTATAATTCCACAGACTGAATCCTTATATTAAATTCTTAATCCTATTTTTAAAGATAGTTTTTGACATGTTACAATCGAACACAGCACAAGCACTATTGAATTCACGTAAACTATTCTCTAAGGGGTTATGGAATCCGCAGGAAGTCCTATGGCGATTGATAAACAATAAATCTTGCTCACGTAGTTGTCGGAATGGTACATAGAATGATACATTATTTATAAGGATGGACAGTCAAAAATTCCATTTAACAGATCAAACACAAATGTTTTTTGAAGGTTGGCACGCCTAGAAGCTAACGATTTCAACGCGATCAGTCTGCAGCGGCTCGAGTAGTCGGGGAGATGGTCTGGATCTATCCATGGGAGTTGTCGGAGAGCATATCTAATGAAACTACGCTGTACTCTCTCCATTCGAGTAATTTGGGTGCTGTGAGACGGAGACCACGCGCAGGCAGCATACTCCAAAATGCTATGTACTAATGAGCAGTATAGCGATTTGATTGCGTAAACATCTCTGAAGTTATTGGTGCACCGACGAACAAATCCAAGGGCAGCAAACGCTTTAGCGGTAGTGACACAGGTATGCTCATAGAACCTCAGTTTGTTATCTAGAACGAATCCAAGGTCGCGAATGGAATCAACACATTCTAGTGTTTCAATCCCGACTGAATAACGAAATTCAATTCGAGATATTCATTATTATTCATTATTATTCAGATATCATCGGTTGACATGCGGTATATAAAATGTTATGAACTAGTCTTTCGAATACTTTTGCCACGCAACATAGAATGGAAATGCCTCGGTAATTTTCAACGGCGTGATTGGAGTCTGATTTGAAGATCGGACATATTGAAGCTGTTTTCCATTGATGCGTAAAAGTGCTGTGACGTAGCGACTTATTGAAAATTATTGTCAATGGAATCTCCAGAGACGATTCTTTGAGGAACAGTGGCGGAAGTTTATCAGTTCCAGAACCTTTAGACACGTCCAATTTACTCAACAATATTTCAAACAGTGGCAAATTCAAATCGAAAACGGGACAATTCCTGAGACTGTCAGGCGAGAATGCTGGTGAAATGGTGCAGTGTACCTTTTCGAAATGATCTGCGAACTAAATTTGCTAATCAGCACTATTACCGTTGAAAGTCATCTCGGCTGGGAATCGATTTGAGTGCTTCCGATTACGAATAAATGTCCAAAAATAGGAGGGGTGGGCGGTGGGCAATGTAATTCTGAAATGATGCGGTTTGAAGTTTGTGATAATGAGTCTCAATTGTGCGAAGATTGTGACGATTTGCATCCGTTCGTTCTTGAAAATTACGCTTACGGGATTTGCGGACAGCGTTATGAAGGTGCTGCAGCTCGGATGTCCACCAAGCGTGCTTGTAGGAGTGTCTCGTGAATCGTCTACGTGGAACATGCTCATTCAAGACTGCATTCAGAGAGTCATAGAATATACGTACTGTCTCGTCAGTATCCTTACCGAGAAACAACGAAGCCCAGTCGATAGCAGATACAGCTTTATTAAGTTTTGCAAAGTTGCAGCGTCGAAAATCAAAGTCGTCGGTTTGAATTGTGTTCCCAGGAGGTAGCAGGAAGTTGTCGTTTACATCAATGCGAAGAACAAACGGCATGTGGTGACTATCGATTCTAAGTAGGGCAGATGGAGGCACGATTTGTTCAACTACGCTAGGATCGCTGACGAATGATTGATAAGCTGTTGATTTGAAGGAGACCGGTGGCAACCATCGATTCGACTAGCATAGTTTCTTGTTCAGATGAAGCATTCGTTGGCAACAATCCGTTAACGTCTTCATCTTTCTGCCATATTAAGCGGGGTAAATTGTAGTCTCCCACGACGACAATCGTGTCGGAATTCAAAGCGCGATCGCGAAGCTGTTGAACAGATGAGGAGTGCGTTGAATATGTCGCTGGTTACGAGTTGGGCCGTATGTAAATGCCACAAACATATATTGATGACTTTGGAAGTATAACAAAGACAACAGCTTTTTCGAGGTTGTCGCTGTCTGCTAGTGATATTGATTTGCAGTTGAGTGTCGTTTTAACCGCCACTAAAACTCCGTCCCCTCGTTGAAGATTGCTAGTGGCAGAACTGCGGTCGCATCGATATATGACGTAGCTTGAAGTGAACTCTGAGCTGGAGATGTCTGGACGTAGCCATGTTTCCGTCAGAACAACAATGTCGTAAGCGCAGGAAGAAAGTTTCAAGAACAATTCGTTTGTCTTCGTACGGATACCCCTGACATTTTGGTAATACACCGTTAAGAATTGTGAATTCGTAGAGTCGTTAAGAGACCGTGTGCGAGGGTCCTGAAGTTTAGTGCGGCATGCAGTGCGTTGTGGAATGATTATATTTCTGTCGTGATATCCTCTTGGCGATCCGAATGTCGACACGTCCAAATTATTAAAACTTTCGACCTCACCGTGGAACGGAGCTGTCAAGTCCTGTCTATCGTCATGACGGATTCGATTCGTCATTGCTATCGTTGATAGTTGTACTCACATTATCTTCTGGTGAGTTTAGCGTCGTTAATACAGAAAACTTGAATGAACTAACAGCCAATTCTCTCTGTTATTCGGTGTGTTAAGTATTTCACCACGTTGAAAGTTGATGGAGTTCGATAAGAAGGGCGCCATCACTGGATCTGTTCTGCCGGTTCTGCCAAATACGTCTGTTATTACTGTTGCTCCTGTTACTTTTGTTGTTATTATTGTCAAAATTTATGTTGCCACTGTTGTTGAATTTGGGACGCTTCTCTGGATTGGGTCTGGTTTTTCTATTTCTCGCTGCACTATCATATTCACTCCAGTCAGCTTTCCACCTTCTCCATGAAGTGTAGCGTCCTTTAATCCATCTCCATCCGGAATTTGAAGCTTGACCAAGTTCGTCAGCGGAATTTGGGGTTCGATCTGATGATGGAGCGAATAAATATAAATTCAAGTCATGAAGTTCGTCAGCTAAGTTTGGAGAAGGTCGTTGGAGTGGGGTGATGAAATTTTCCCCCATTGTACTGATAGCCGAAGTTAACGCTCTCAATTCATCCAAAACATCAGAGTTTACGGGCTGTATCTGATCCATCTTCTGTGTGTGGTTTTCAAAACAATTTGTTATTTCTTCTGTCATACTGCCAATTTGCCCCAGTTCTTGTTTAATTTCGCTTATCGTTGCTTTTATCGAATCCGATACGCTTTTGTTGACCACTTCCATCGTATCATCAAAAAGTGACGACAAATGATTTTTATGGCGGTGACGGTAGTTGCGGTGGAGCTAATTTTGATTGCTGAGACAAGTTCTTTTTTTACACCATCGAGTTGAACTTCCAGACGATTAATTGCTTCATGGAATACGCTGTCACTCTGCATTTTTTACTGAACGATGATTCACTTCTGTTTGTGTTTTGATTTCTTCAGTGAGAAGCGTTTGCCGCTGAATCAGCTGCTTTAAGTTCAGTTCAATGTTGGCGCGTGGTTGACAGTCACGACACGTGGGAATCATGTAGTCCCTCACGACATCTTCGAAATTCCTTTTACTCCGATGCAAGCTGCATCTTCCACAAAAAAAGATTGTCAGTAACGCCGCATCTGCATATTTTGCAACTCATTGTGAATTTGTTGCAACAAAAAACACGAGAACGAGCACTAATTTAAAAAAAAACGCGCGAGGTACAGTCCGATGAAATACAAACGGTCAGCAAGTCCACTCACGGTGTTGTTTGAATTTAAAAATAATAATAACAAACAATCACGAAATACGAACTAATTGAGGAGCAAAATGAAAATGCGTCCGCACCCGAAGCAGCCGATATATATTTTTTTATTTTAATAACTATTTTTGCTACGATCAGATTTGTAGAGACACTGTGAAGAAAGGAAATATTGTTGTTTAAGCCCCGACCGATGACAATTTTTTGAAACGGTCAGGGTGTAACAGTAGAGCATTTTCTATAGATTTAAAGCTTCTATGAAATCAACATAGAAACAAAAGCTCGCATCTTCAAACCCATGGATAAACTTGATAAAATTATACATAGCGTAATTTTTCACGTCGTTTGGTGGAGAGCGCTTGTGTATTTGCATCACATGCACACAATGCTGTATCAGTTTTTAATGTTTTTTTTTAATAGATATATGGGATAATGGTGGTGGCTGAACTGTGACCGGTGATTTTTCTTGATTGATCATTCAATTTTCGTGAATTCGAGCATTTTTCCCGGGGTTAAAATGGCGTCAAAGTGAAGCGAATTTAAACCAAGTGTGAAGAAAGCAGAGCAGCTGTGAGAGCTGTGCTCTTCGGGCATATTTTCTCGAAGTATTTGGTCCTAACAGGAAAGTGCCACTTGCCGTTGGTTATACGAAACTACTGATTTACTTCTAGATCCATTCAGTAAAAATTCTATTTACGCTTCCGATGAGACCCGCCTAGGTCGTTCGATGTCACGCCTCTAGCTCACATGCATCCTATCATTGCTCAAAAACCACTCGCAGAACTCAGTCGAGTACGAATACTTTTAGACTTTTATGCAGTGCTTTACTTACGGATAAGGCGAACGTTAGTTTATTGCTGATCGCGAGCTCGTGAATGTACATAGGTATGATTCGAACGATAAAAAAGCCGTTTCAGTGATCATATTCGGTGACTGTATTCGGAAGTGCATGATTTGGACGTAACTGATCCACAAACAGCAGGGCAACAACTGACGGTTTGCCGTAGGGAATGCTCTATTCATTGCGTAGTTCTTATCCTTTTTTCGCTTGGGTATGATTGGTTCCGTAATGGTATGGGTATATGAAAGTAATGTCACGACGCTAGGTCAGTACGTTCATTATTAATGGCTGTTTTTGAAAGCGCAGAAACACAAAGTAAAACAAGTTTATGAAAAACGGTAATGCTTCCAATACAATCATACTTCCAGCTGATGTGTTTACCGAAGAAATCATCGATAAGGTATGTATTTTCGTGAATGTTTCCAAAGGATCTTCACTGAGAAAAATGGAAATGAAGATTAGAACATAAAATAATTAATAACGACGCCGGACACGTCCTCACAGTCACCAGGGGGAAAGGAAGGAATGTTAGTTTGATACTCGCGGTAAAAGAATTCGCCTTTATAGCGTGGTTTCCCTGTGGTTCTCACGACATGGACAATTGGTCATGGTGATGTGATTCTGTAAATGCGTTCCGTTCCGGAACTCAAACTATACAAGGATCCCCTGATTGCCACTAGGTCAAACAATTACTGGAGAACTTACTCACTATCTCAGAGTTGTCAAGCATTTGATGGTCAAAATCCACCGAATTCGGCCCGAATATCCCAATCCAGAAAGATGAGTAATTCATGCGCCGAGCCACAAGTCACTGATCATGGATTAATTGAGATTTACAATTTATGATCTGAATTATAGTGACTTTCAACACTTTTGGCTGGTTCGTCACTTTACTTCCATTTTCTTCAATTTTACCCATGTTGAAGTATTAAGATCATTGCAAAAACTAGACGCTACGAAAGGAGCCGGAGTGGACGACTTAGCACCTATCTTGTTGAAGAACTGCGCTTCATCATTGGCCTTTCCTCTGACAATACTCTTCAACAAGTCGCTCGAGGAAAGAACATTTCCTAGCCTATGGAAAACTGCAAAGATGATTCCTATCTACAAATCAGGCAGTTTGCGGCGCGTCGCAAATTATCACTCATCCATACAGTGCTACTGTCCGCAGCGAAACCGATGATATCTGAGTTCCAGCATGGATTTGTACCCCACCGTTCCACAACGTCCAATTTATTATGCTACACAAACGTGCTCTTTCGTGAAGTTGAACACAGAAACCACGTGGACTCTGTTTATATTGATTTCTCGAAGACTTTCGATACTGTTCCACATATTCTTACGGTGAGGAAACTGAGGTACATGGGTTTTCCTGATTGGATATCCGATTGGTTAATGTCTTACCTGACCGGTAGGAAAGCTTTTGTTGAGGTGAATTCAGCACGATCCACAACATTCGATATAGCGTCCGGAGTCCCCCAAGGGAGTGTCCATTGATATTTGTAATCTTCATTAATGACTTGTGCCTACGAATATCTTCTGGAAAACTATTGTTTGCAGACGACCTTAAAATTTTCCGAGTCATCAAATCAGCTGCGGACTGCTGCAGCTTGCAGGCCGATATCGATTCTCTAGCGCAGTGGTGCAAAGACAACGGCATGTGTGTGAACACAAGTAAGTGCAAGGTGATCACTTTTAGTCGTTGCTACGAGCCGATAAACTACCAATACAACATGGACACTTTTTTCTTGGATCGTGTACATTCTATCCGTGACTTGGGTGTTATCATGGACTCTAAGCTACGTTTCAACGATCACATCTCTGCTATCGCCTCCAAAGCATTCTTCATCCTGGCATTTATATGTCGGAATGCCGCAAATGTATTATTCGCTTTGCATTGCGGCGTCTCCCGTGGAATGACCCCCCCATCTTCCCCATTACTCGAAACGTTGTCGTCTAATCGACTTGGAATTGCTCACGGCAAGGCGACTGAAGATGCAACGACTGATTGTATTCGACATCCTCAGTGAGAACATTGATTGTGCAGATATTCTTCTGCATATTCCAATAAACGTTCCTCGACGTCAGCTGCGATTCTCCACATTAATTGCTGTTCCCGGACATAGCATATGTTATGGCTACAATAACCCATTAAGTTCCTGCCTCCGAGCCTTCAACAATGTCTGCCAATTTTTTGATTTCAACATGACTAAAGATTGTTTTAAAGCTAGTATTAAGAATATATCATAAGTAGTAGTTTGTACGATACTCTCGAAGACGATGAATAAAAAAACTATGGATGGGTTATACCTATGATATAACCGCTAGGTTGACGTAGGACTGTCGTTGGATTAGTAATCAATCGTATTTCTTCAATTAGCAATAATCCCACCTCGGATGTTCCTCATTGGATACGATATCGCCGCTGTGCATATGATGTATGTGAATCGAACATCGAATCGAATCGTATTGGGAAAACACATCCCGGTTTACAAAAATGCAAGCGAGTACAAAAGTACCCGCAGTTTGTATCTATTTTGCAATGCCGATTTCCCCGGGTTTCATGATTTTGATATCTGTGTTAGGGAAACATTTCAATTTGCAGAAACGCAAACGAGTACAAAAGTACCCGCTGCTTGCATCTAATTTGCTATGCCAATTTTCCCTAGCTTCATGGTTTTGAAGTTTGTGTTAGGGAAACATTCCGGTTTCCAGAAACGCAAGCGAGTACAAAAGCAGCTTGCATCTATTTTGCAATGGCGATTTCCCCAGGCTTCATGGTTTTGAAGTCTGTGTTGGGGAAACATCCAATTTGCAAAAACGCAAACGAGTACAAAAGTACCCGCTGCTTGCATCTAATTTGCTATGCTGATTTCCACAGGCTCCATGGTTTTGAAGTTTGTGTTAGGGAAACATTCCGATTTCCAGAAACGCAAGCGAGTACAAAAGTACCTGCAGCTTGCATCTATTTTGTAATGCCGATTTCCCCTGGCTCCATGGTTTTGAAGTCTATGTTAGGAAAACATCCATCCATTCCAGCGATCGTACCTCAATCGTTGCGCAATCATAACTAAGTGGATTTCCGAGCGGCACTCGCTTATATACCGATTGTGTGATTCCAATATCCTGTTTTGAAAGCAATTTTAGGGCTATTGAAACAAGTATTCGGATCCAAAAGTTTGGAGCATATAACGCGTAGACATTTTATCTTTCGAATGATGTGTTTATCATACCATTTCGTTCAGTTGTTTAGGAGCTATTAACGCTCAAAATCTCGTTCTCCGGCGTAACGCTTTCGTTTTCGAAACTTTGAACTTACACCCCAGTATAGAAATGAAAGACGTAGTCTCACGTCAAAATAAATTTTTGGAACTATGTCGGGAGTGATAATTGAGCTCGTGACTCGTGAACTCTTTTTCCGACATTCAGATTTTTTGTTTTAAGTAGTGATGAAACGGATAGTAGTTTGGCCAGTTGATGTGATGGAGTTTCCATCACATCAACGCTTAACCCTTTGCGGTTGTATAAAATTTGAGCATGGGTGTCGTACTGGTCTTAATTATTTTTCCTTGAAAAAGCAGTGATACATGCAAGATTACGAAAAATATTTTTTTTTCATTTTTTTTTGTACTATATACTCCAAGAGTGAATCATATGAAGTTTAATCAACACATACTTTTATTTTTATTATCCCTTGAATATGATACACTTTTGCCATTGATGCAATAAATGTGCAATTAATGCTAGGAATGTGTATCCGAAAATCAGCACTTTTCACTTTTAACAAAGATTTTGTTTACATTAGATTATTCAGATGACATAGGACACTTATGCAAACAATTATTCTGCTCTTTAAAAACAGCTACTTCAACATAATTCAAACCAGTAGATACTAAAATAATGATTTCAGTGTATTCGAAATGAGCAGAACTTTTCACTTGAGATAAAAAAAGATTTTGTCCCTTGAGACACTTATGTAATTATTAGACATTTAAGCAAACAGTAGTTCTGATACTTATGCACAATTTTTTCCATCACACCAAAGTGTTACAATGACTAAATTCTGCTGGTTGAGTAAAATATAAGATTAGCATGGTTTCTTTCTGTGGTGGCTGAGAGCCGACAAACGACCACAAAAAGTTAAAAATCAAATAATATCACCTAACTTCCCACAGCATTATATTCCTCCGTACGAAGATAATAATATAAGTCATCCATAATTCCCAGCAATCCTTAATAATAGCCTTCCGCTTTGTTTAACCAGGAAGCGGAATCAATCTGACACAAACTAAATGCGACTCATGAGAATATGCTAGAAACTGGGCATAAACCGTCCACCCCTCTTCGAATCCATTAGTGTCATCATTATGGGCAAAAGTTAATTGAATTGTTGCCGCCATTTTGTCGTTATCTTCAGCGAAGAAGAAGAACCGCACCACACCAACTGTTTCCTAGCTTCAATGTGTCGTTTACCGCTACGGAAAGGTTACCTTCGTCCCATTTCTCTCTGGCCTGGCATCGCTCCCACTGCCTTCTTATCCGTTCCACTCTCATTTAAATAACCATAACTCGGCGCAGCCCTAAAGATTATAACGTATTTAGGCGCTTCTTGCATTCGTTCTCGTTCCGGGGCTGGGGAGCGGCGCGTTACAGATATCTGGTTTCAATAATAATAAACGATGATAAAGCAAAATGGAGTTCATCTCCGTGGCTACGGCCACGATCTGCTGCCTTCGCTGCCGCCACCTGGTGAGACACGCTGAAATTGTTTTTCCGCGGAACAATTATGAATAATTGAAGAGCCAAATGGGTATCAGTTTTATGCGCGCAATCGTCGTGGGAGAGGCACTGTCGAATGGAAGGAAGGGGAAGCTCACGAGTGCGACCTTGTTTGGTGATGGTGATGGTTTGGCCAGGGGAAGCGAAGCATAATTTTCAAATCGGTTAATGACCGTTCTTGTGTATTTTTTTTGTCAGTACAATCGTGTTTATGGAAATAGAGTCATTAAAAAGGATGAAGTTGGAAACGTATCTTGAGCTTAAACTATGCATAAAAATTGTATTTAAAATTGGATAATCCACAGGAGATTGTCAAATTTACTCGCAAAATAGTATAATTTTATGTAAGATTAATACATAAGAATGTTGATAAAATTAAACTATGCAGTTCAACTACGAATTTCGAATGTTTTATGTTACATCTGGATATTATTTTAACCTATCTTATTGAAATATCTTAAACTCGAATCGACAAGTACAAATATAACCTTTCTTAGGCTCATCCATTAATCAAATCTTGAAAGTGGTGCGAAGGTGTATCCCTTTATGAGTATTGGGATTGAGCTTTTTACATATGGTCAACCCGAATTAGCCGTAGTTTATGAGGAAAAACGACTACTTGAGAGCAGTGGTGTCGACCAGAGGATGCGAACCTCCACCCGGTACACTATTAGGGCTGCAGAAATACTCCTTCCATAACAAGTACTTCACCATTCGGCATACACCAGGGATGGCCAAACGGTAGTCCGCGGTCTACCGGTCGCCCGCGTAGGTATACCTAAGCGCCCGCCAGCTGCTCTAGTATAGTGTCACCTCCAAACGCAATGGATTAGATAACTTTCCACTCCTTGCCATGATCATTTTATTAGATGTTTACGTTAACCTCAATAAAACATATTAGTTGACAGTAGATATTTTTTCATTAAAGTACCCGTTTTAATATTTTTTTTCGTTCAGGTTTTGAGCTATTTAATATTAACACTATAATTTTTAACAAAGCAAAAAATTGTCACTAGGACCAATTTAAACAACATTTTTTCCAGGCATATCATTTGTTAAATGACCAATTGAAAATGCGAGAAACATCCGGAAACAAACACAATTTTGTTTATATTGATTTTCGAAACCTTATAATTTATATAAACAAAATTTTTGGGGAAAACTTCGTCTTTGAAGACTGCGAATGCGAGTATGAAGTATTGAAGTATTGTTACTTTAATTTTAAATCTATGATAAGTAATGGGAATTAATTGTGTAGATTTCATTTAAGAAACATAGTCATGAATACAGCAACTAGTTAATCAAAAATTAGAAATTTTCTAAAATTAGATATTGGGCCCTATTATGTAATTCAAGTTGAACAGTTTTGGTCGTTAGATCTATTTTGCTGTTACACAGACAGTCGGTATAATTTTTCAAAGTGTTTGGTTTGCTTGTTGCATTCCTTATGTTTTGTTTTGGTAAACGTTTCGGAAACGTTTCAAAATTTGTAAACAAACAACGCTTCAATTTATTGTATTGTTAACTACCATACACTGCATGATTTTTATATGTAGGTGTGCAAGCGTTAAGCGTAAACAATTGGCATGATTTACGGAAGAAGAAACAGTATTTTTCAACCAGGAATTTTGGCCAAGCCTCCAGTGCATGGTTTGGGTGGGATTCTGTGCAACTGGAAAGCTCAAAATAGCTTTCACATCATTCAAGAATTACATACATGTTCTGAAATTCTCTCCCTACCGTTTTTTCAAGGAAACTAAACAATGGATTAGGGGCCAAAAACTTATTTTTTTTTCACTGACTGACTGACTGACTGGGTCGCTCTTCAGACTTGAATCTTGTTGAAAATCTTAGGGGGACCCTTGTATGCAGAATCTACACCGACGGAAAGCGGTACACCACGATTGAAGAACTCAAGGTCGCAATTTCGGAATCATGGAAAAATATTATGTTCTGTTCGATGTGATAGTTATAGGGATCGAATCAACCGTACGATTCAATTTACATTATAGGAGCAATATTTCTTATAGATAGTTTCAGTCTTCAGAATGCAACGTGGTGCTGATGTGTAACAAGTTTTTTTAAACTTAGTTGAGCTAACTGTTTTTGTATACACATGGGTATGATCACGCTCCGAAACACAGATCAAATGTTTTGTTTTCAGCACCGTTTTTACACCGAGTTTTGCGCCTGGATTGGCACAGTGATTTGCGACGTATTTCTTTACCTGTTTTATCGCGATCGAATCTGGTTTGCTTGTAATACTGTTGAGTTATTTTTCTTCACACAAGCGTATACGGCTGGTACGGAGGCGCGCTGTTGTTTTTATAGTTTGATTTGAACGAGCGAAGACAAAACGGGCGCTAGAATTTGATGGGTGTGTATAAAATGAGGCGCGGATCACACAAGTGAGAGCCGATGTTTAGTAACTGAATTATGCGCTGTGTTCATTCGGCGTTCTCATGTTTATAAATTTTGAACACTTCGTACCAAGAGAGAACACGTGTTTGTTGACGAACGCGCGCCAATGAAAATTAAACTCAATTGTAGCGCAACGTATGTTTTCTGAAGACGGGGTAGTTTCATTAACTGCCGTTCTACGCATAGTTGTCCCATGTTACAAAATCAGCAACTGAGAGAAACGCAATAAAAGTTTTCTCGTATATTTGTCTACCAAAAGCTTTAAGCATTTCAATTTAGCAATACACCGGGTTTTTAATAAGCACTATACTATTGTTTAATGAAATATGATGAGATCCCCTCACTGAATCAATCAAGCTTGATTACGGGTTTAAAAATTCATGGTGGGACAGTTATGCCTAGAATATCAACATGGGGCAATTGAACTTGATGTTGTTTTTTGATATACTGGTAACAAACAATTTTTTTTTTGTGTTTTTCCGAAAGATTATGCATAGAAACATCGTTTTATGAAGAAATTAGTGATCTGCAACACCTTCGCAGAATACAAATCTCATTGTTATTAGGCATTCGCTAGTAAGGTGTACACGTGTTCTGTTAAACTTGTTCTTATTTGTTTGAGAATTAGTTCGTTCTTCCAAACCAGAAAAGAGTACATTAGGCCTGCTGAAAGTGTGACATGAAGTTCTTGTACTAAAGGGTGTGTCACATCAAATTGCATCACGGAAAAAACGCTGTAGAAATTTAATTTTTAGGAATTATATCTTCAGCTTTCGCTTATAATCAGATAAGAGTGTATAGATCACGTTGGCCATGCTTCACTGTCAATTTTTCGTAAATTTGGAAAAATGTCGTCGAACGAAAAAGAGCGTCGTGAATTAATCCTGTGCACTCATTTCGAGAATCCGGAGTTGTCACATCGGGACATCGGTAAGATGCTGGGAATCGTCCAATCCACGGTCAGCAGAGTACTAAAACGATACTTCGAGAACCTAACCATCGACCGGAAGGTGAAGAACGGTAAAAATGGATGCTCCGTCAGTGAAAAAGATCACAAGCGCGTAGTTAAGCAGTTTAGACGTGATCCGAGAAGTTCGGTCCGGGATGTCGCCAATAAGCTGAATTTGTCAAGTTCATTCGTCCAGCGGAAGGGCCTGCGTACATACAAGGTTCCTAACCGCGACGAAAGGCAAAACATGGTGGGGAAGACGCGAGCCCGGAAGCTGTACACCGAAATGCTGACGAAGCCGCATTGCCTGGTAATGGAAGACGAAACCTACGTCAAAGCGGACTTTCGTCAGCTGCCGGGCCTGTTGTTCTTCTCCGCAGAGGACAAATTCAGCGTTCCAGAGGAGATTCGCAAGCAGAAACTATCCAAGTTTGCCAAAAAGTACATGGTGTGGCAAGTGATCTGCTCTTGCGGAAAGCGGAGCGCCCCCTTCGTGATGACCGGCACGGTAAACGGGCAGGTTTACCTTAAGGAGTGCCTACAGAAGCGCTTACTACCACTATTGAAGCAGCACGAGGGCCCTACCATCTTCTGGCCGGATCTCGCTTCGTGCCACTATTCAAAGGACGTGTTGGAGTGGTATGAAGCCAACGGGGTCACCTTCGTGCCAAAGGAAATGAACCCGCCCAACGCGCCGGAGCTTCGCCCAATAGAGAAATATTGGGCGATTATGAAGCAGGCCCTCCGGAAGAACCCAAAAGTTGTCAAATCGGAGGCGGACTTCAAGAGAAAATGGATTTCTTTTCAAAAAAAACTACAACCTGACGTTGTACAGAACCCTATGGACGGGGTAAAGAGGAAGGTGCGAGCATACGGGCTTGGGCTCGAAGAATGAATAAAACGAAAATGCCAAAAGTTGTTTAATAGTTTTTATTTTACTGTCTAAAATTTTCAAAAGGATCGGTCTACTGGGCGAATTTCTACAGCGTTTTTTCCGTGATGCAATTTGATGTGACACACCCTTTAGAACCGACTTATTCGATATGGATCTACAAAAAATACATGGTGGGACAGTTATGAATAGATTATCAACATGGGACCAAGCAAACCATTTGTCATGACAATGTCATGCGAAAATGCGAAAACAGAATAGAAACTGAGAGAGGTTGGCGTCGACATCATACCTCATACCGTATGAGTCATACCGTATGAGCGCCAACCTCTCTCAGTTTCTATTCTGTTTTCGCATTTTCGCATGACATTGTCATGACAAATGGTTTGCTTGCATGGGAGAATTGAGCTTGATGTTGTTTTTTTTTTTTTCTAAAAGTTGGGAATAAACTATATGTTTTTTGTGTTTCCGTAAGATTATGCATAAAAACAACTTTTTATGAAGAAAAGTGAAAATCGTCAAAAACTAACATGGGACAACTATGCGTAGAACGGCAGTTAAGGACTTGTCACCTTTTTTTTTTTAATAAAACACAGGTTTTTTGATATATTGAGTTTAAATTTATTTTTTATCGTAGTTCAATTTTTACAGTTAAGAATGAAATTCGATTTCGGTCATATGACCATCACATACCCGTTTACATCGAATGATCCGTTGAACCCAATTTTCCACTACTCGGCCACACATTTCGACCGGAATGTACATCATTGATGTTAAGATCTTCCGATTCTGGTTAAAAATAGTTTCCCAACATGTCGCGAGAGCGTTCTCCATTGACGGTAACATGACGGTCGTTCTCATTGACGAAGAAATACGGCCCAATCACTTCTCCGGCATTAAAACCACACCAAACAGTATTTTTCTGCGGAAGCAATGATGTTCCTTGAAGCACAAAAAGGTTTGCATCTGTCCAATAACGCATATGTTGCTTGTTGACCATTGAGGAAGGCCATTTGGAAAGCCTTGCTGCCGCTGAAGTCTGGTTCCTCGCTAGATGACTAATAAATCTTGAAAGGCTTATTGGTGACTTTTTCCGATCGAACAATTAATTTTCGTGAGTTCAAGCATTGTTTCCGGGTTAAAAATGACGTCAAAATGCAGTGCAATTCAACCCGGATATGAAGAAGATATGAGAGATGCGTTCTTCGAAGGAAAGTTGAAGGTGAAATTTTTTTCAAACAGTTGTTGTTATCGACACCGTCACCCTAAGGGGCTGTCCACATACTACGTGGACAACTTTAGGGTGGTAGGGGTTACGAAAATATCCACGCTTGTCCACGGTGAAGGGGGAGGGGGTATAGATAATGTCCACGTGGACACGTTAAATACATAATTTGAAAAAAAATGCATCTGTATTTAACAATAAATAAAATTTATTTTGCATTTCCGAGAAATTTATTGGTATTTATCAAAAAAAAATATTGAGCTGTCTGATGGTGCTTCCCGGACTAAATTCCATATTTTCCATATCGTTAAACTTCTTTGCTAAAATTTGTTTGAGTGATTGGAAAGTATTTCTGTATTTTGTGTTCATACCAAGCAACCAGTCGATAGATCCGAACACGTACAGTTCGCCACTAAACGAATCAAAATCAGCGGTCCAGCGATTACCCATCATGATAGGCGTCCTTTTCCACCAGAATAAAGCCAAATCTAATGTCTCTTTGACAGTTCGGAAAAAAACTTGGTTGCGATAAGCTTCTTCACCCACCGTATTTCCCAGATATTGCATCTTCGAATTATTATTTGTTCAGGCTGATGGGCAAAATAATTGGAGGAGAAGAATTTCGGCTCATTGGATGTATTAAAAAGCACGTTGCGCAGAAAAAAAAGTTCTGCGATGATGAAATTTTCAAGTTGCATGAAGGATGACGAAAGATTGCATCAGATATTAGTCACTGACTAACGTCTATTAATTTGAGTAATTTAGGTGCTGATCAAATCAAAACTACATAACACCACATAGAATTTTAATATCTTGAACAGCGTGATGATATCCATATCTATTTTTTTCTGACACAGAGGTCTTGTTTTGACTAACTGAATTCCACCAACGTAATCCTTGATTTCATTTTTGATTTTCTCCAAAACTTTAGTAGCTCAGCCGGTTTACGCCAGTTTATGCTACAAAATGTCCGAGGTAAAATTCACAAGTGATGCTTTGATATAACGTAAATATAACGTAAGATAACGTAATAACAACATAAATGGAGTTTTGAAGAAACTAAGGAGTTATACAAATAACTCCACGGGCAATGCTGGGAAACAAATAAAAAAATAAGCACAAACCGTTACTATTCATTAATAAATAATACACTTTTTTTCAATACAAAAACATAGTATACAAGATAGAAACAAACTAAAAATAAATTTTACGCGCAGTTCAATTACTTTTCCGATTTTTATTCAAAAAAATGAAGAAATGTTCACGTGGACAACAGGGGGAGGGGTATAGAAAATGTCCACGCTTGTCCACGGAGGGGGAGAGGGGTTTCTAAAATAGTGCTTTTTCTGTCCACGTGGTATGTGTTCATTCTTGGACACCATCCTTATTTTTCTTGCGGTCCGCGACACCGTGACAAAACCGTATTTGTGGTCCCTCTGCAAAAAGGTTGAGTGCCGCTGGATTATAGCAACATTATGGTGACCGCAAAAAAAACTAGCCAGATAAGGTCGCAGCAGCGCTCCCAAGATTACTCAAAGATAAATGAAGTAAGTTTAACCCATTTTAGGCCAAACGTTCGAAAAATCGAACAGCAACTTTGGTAATCCTTAATGCCTTTGGAAGGCAACCATATGATAAGGTTTTGACATCAAATGATAGCTTAGTCTTAGTCCTAGTCTTAGGGTTATCAAATGGTGCTCCGCGGGAAATTTGTGCTCCCCGAAGTCATAGCAAATGCTTCAACTTGAAAACCCACCTTGAAAAAAACCTTAAATTTCACTTCACTTGGCATATAGCGATTTATCTTGTTTACTCCGGGTCAGATGTCGTGTAAATTTGACGCACAACCGAAATAGAGTTGTTCCCAGTTGAATAATGTCAATGCAAATAGGATTTGTTTTTTTTTGTTATAAAATTGAGGTGCTCCGTCAAATGTTTTTGCTGTAAAAAGTGCTCCGCCATAAAAAAATCTGAAAAGCTGAACTTTGCTACAGTATTACTTTGATGAAAGATCACCAATTTTTGTGTAGGAAAAAAACCCATTGGATTGAACCTCCTACAGGAACAAGAATGTAGGTTTTGGCCAATGTTTTTATTTGGCAATTTTTCCATTTTTCTGTCATTTTCCTGAAAACGGAAGAAAGGTAAAAAGTAATCTTGTAGATTAGGGTTTCGGTAACGCCAATAATTAAATTTACATTAATGAATTTTGCAAAAAAAAAATACAGCTTAGTCGTTAATGGGTTAATGAGTTTACCCTGGATAGACTGCAAACGAACAATGTGTGAATCGAATGAACCATATATTTCTATTGTTTCTATTGTTAGTGTTCTTTTACACGATTTTTCTAATACTTCAGCTTGATGCATTCTTTTCTTCCAGAATAAATGGACTACTAAAGATCTAGAAACTGAGAAATTCCTGAAAAAAGGAAATTGAAATAATAAAAATATCTGTTTAAATAATGTTTCGGTACCCCCAAAATTGATAGGGGCACTAAACTTCAAAAATAAAAACAAAATGTAATACGAGTCAGTAGCAGTGAATCCGTAGGCCGAAAAAATCATAATGAACAAAATTTTTATTTTTCATGGCTTTCTATCTTCCACTGATTTTTTATTGCTTTTTTTGTCATATAAACCGGACCAGACATCAAACAAACACCGTAGCCACGTTGGTTGCGCGTTCGCTTAGTGAGCGATCGATCGTGAGTTCAAAACTCAGGGCCCTCATTGACCATCTTTGTGTTGTTACAGAATACACGCAGCCATCTTCGGTGATGGAGATCGATCCACGGTCGAAAAAAAAAGATTGATTCATCCATACAACTGCTCTGCTCTGCAAGACACATCGGGCTGCTGTTCTATAAATAACAATGGTCAACAATAATGGAAGAAAAGAAGGAAAACTCTTACGCCTAAATGGCTACTGTGTAAATTTGTACCATATGCAATGATGGTATAGAAGGGAGAATACTCTAACGCCGAAAAATGCCAACTGTGTAATGTGTTATATAAGATATGATATAGATATGATAAACATGTGACATGTACACGATTAAATTCGGCTCTGTTACAGCTAAAATGCTAATGAGCCTAGAGTAAACAAGAGGGATTAAAAAAATATAAACATGTCGCTATGGTATGATAAGAAGTCAAAACATTTTAACTGTCGAAAATGTTTTCTAGCATGTTTTTGGACGATTTTTTTTTTGATAGTTGGACTTAAAAATAATGATTTTTTATTGGTTCATGCTGTAATCATCTTGAACCCGACAACGAAAAGCTTCAGCAGATTGGTTGAAGTCGAAGTATCCATAAAAATCATTGAATCGTGCTGTCATGAAGCGAATTGGGTCATGCAAGCCGTAGTTTGCAAAAAGGGGTCTAAGATGAAGAAAAAATTTCGAGCGAAGTACTCCATCAGATGAATTCTCTCTGACTAGATTCAATCCTTGAGGGCATAAGAGCACCAAACCACCACGCAGAGTTCCAGAATCGATCGAACAAGCGTGCAGAGCAATGTTTTCAAACAGGTACACCCAACATTAATTTTTTAACATGTTTTGACATCCTGATTTATAATATTCAATGAGCTTGAAAATAACAAAAAAGTGCTACCCTCCCATACTGTATAATATATTATATATACCACAGCAGTATAAGAGCAATATGAGAGAGCGAAACAAGAGACACATTGCAAATAAGCACACATTAACCCTTTCCGCATGTTCACGTTTATGCTTTCCTGTTTACTCTTCATAAACACTTTCCATGCATCTTTTTAAGATCCAACTTTATTTTATAATGTGGTGTAATACTTATTCGTATAACAGCATCAGTGGTTATGTGGATAGCGTGGTCGTGTGAAACAGCCTTGCATCCCATCCGGCCTTGGTTCGATCCCTGCTTGGCATCGTTCGATTTTTTTTCCAAGCTGACGTTCAGTCTGAGAGAAAGAGAGGTCTGCTCCCATACATACAAACATTTCCAAACGCTTGAAAATATGCTTTTATTTGATCATTTCATCCTTCAGCACACGAAAAAGCATTTTTTTGCCGAAGATGATATTTTTTCTGCTAACGCTAGTGTGATCCTACACACTAGCGAAACCCGTCGGAGATTTGGATGAGATTTAAGGATGAATCCGAGTTGCTTATTAGCCCTGGTTATTATGTCCGAGTAATGCGGTTTAAATATTAAGCCAGAGTCAGGCGTAATTTCGAGATTACGTATTTTTTCCACATGTTGCAAAGGTTTAAAATCGATCATGTATGCAAACGTTATTGGATTCGGTTTTCGGTGACATGTTAGAACGCTGCAGTTTTAGACACTTAGTACATAGAACGATCCACTACCAATTGAGAAGATCAATCCGATCTCGTTCATGAAGATAGAAAAAAGCAACGGTCCAAGTTTGCTGCCATGAGGTACTCCTGATCTGTGGGTGGAATTCTCCGAAAGATCATATCCAATTCGTACACATATTTTTTGGTTGATTAGGTACACCCAAAGTTAATTTTTAGCACATGTTATGGCATCCCAATTTATTACAATAATTGAGCTGAAAAATAACAGAAAATGTTCTACTCCCCAATACATGTATATCATTAGTATAATATATATAATCTTGTTGTGGCCTTCGACGTTCAGCTTTTAAAAAACGTTTATTATAATCAACATACAGTTTATTATCTAAATATCATTTATTAAGCAAACGTGGACGGTCACGGAAAGAATTTGAATGAGAACTGAACAGCGTCGTGGGTTCTGCTGCTGGTATATATCGATGAGTAATGCTGATGCAGCGGAACGATGGCTATTGGCTGGCCGCGATCGTACGATGTTTGGAATGTGCTGATCGTGGTCCTTTGGTGTGCATATCATAACGTGATTCATCGGGGGGGTGAAAAAGTGTCGTCCTCGGCACTTGGTTGGTTATTCTGAATTCCTGGCAGGATGTTGTTGAGTTCGAGGTTTATCAACTTCTGGCGTTTCCTTGATTTCCTTTGTTGAGTAGCTTTCAGATGATAATAGATTAAAAATAGAATAATAATCAATAGAGTTGAGGACAGGGATGTCCCTCCTACTAGACTCCATTTCCATTTTTGGTCGGATTCTTGTTGAAGGAATACTTTGTCTAAATGTTTCCTGTTCGAGAGTGCTACTTCTTCTATTTTTGCCACATCGTGATCGTTTATGATTTGCTTTTTAATGGAAAGGTCATGAAGAGCTCCTTGGAATGTTTCAACTTCGCTAATTTTGTCGATTGAAGTAAAGTTGCGTTCCATGTAGGTAACCGTGCAGTTCGAGAAAGATATTATGAAACTTCCGGAAAGATGTCTGTTACTAGGTCCGCAATCGGAACGTAACTCCTGGTCTTTTGCATTAGTGATCAGGACCTTGTTATTAGCTATTAATTTTGCAGATGTTTCTTCACTTTTTTCCATCACACAATGCGGATCGTTGCCCATTATAAGTGGGTAAATGCATGAGTCTTTGAACTCTTTTGTGTAAATGTTTAATTGGACGTAGTTTTCTGGTTCCGTTGTGGTAAGGAGTTGTCTACCTTGTTTGATTACGAATTGGGGATATTCTTTTATAACAATACCGTTCTGATTTATTGGGTATATACGGATAATTGTTGATTCTTCCGGTTCCATTTCTGGGACGTGGATAATGTACAGTAAAGTATTTTCGCTAGTGGCTATTTTTGGGGTCACTAGATTGAGTGCTTCTTCAGGTATGTCCATTTGAATTCCTTGATTGTTGAGGATGGTTTTTATCAGGTTAATTTCTTTGCTGGATAATATTCTGCTATTGGTAACTCGCATTTTAGAGAAGAGTACTGCTTCTTGAATGTTGATTAGAATTTTGTTGATAGTGTCGATGTTCAGAATTGTTGTAATTATGTCGATATCGTCGAGGATGATTTGATTGATATGCTGTTTCTCAATTATTTGATTAATTGCGGTTGTTAATTCAGAGATACTGTTGCCAATCTGTTCGTTGATTTTGATTTGATGATTGTTCTCGCTGACTAGTTGGTTCAAGCTCCTGTTGATGATTCGTAGGTCTTGGGCGTCGGGGCTGCCGGCGATCCATTTCCATGCTGTGCCTATGATGTCCCATCTTCTGGTCCTCTTATGAATAGTTGGTTTAATTTGTAGAAAATTAGAATACAATTCGCGTATTTTATGCTTGCTAATCTGATTAAGTACATTATTATTCTTTTGATTATTGTATACCAAACTTGTAAGTTGGTTGATTGTTGACTCTAGGTCTGTAAGATTAATTGGATGTATTATCCTAATATTTCCCGTTTGGATTTTGCAAGAACCAATCTTCTGCATTAATATAAGATCGTTATGAAGATTTCTTATGGTGAGCTCCTGACATGAAATTCTTGAGATGACGATGATGATTCCTATGTATGAGATGAGCATCTGTAATACAATGTGAGATAGAAAGAGAAAAGTTATCTTTTTTTTGGTCTTTTAATTTTATTTTTGTGTCTTTTTATTTCGCAGTTATTTTTGAATGTGCGATCTGTTACTTCGTTAGCATTGGTTTTGTTGGCTCTAGCTTGTTTTTTGGTACGGATGTTGGGAATAACAAAAACTTCCTGTTTATCATTAATAATTGGAGGTTCCTCTTTCTTTGAATTTTGTTTTACAATTTGTTTTTGTGATTTTTCCATATTTAACTTAGCTTTGAGGAATAATTCTTGTGCGTCTTTAATTATTTCTTGAGGGTTAACAATATTATTTTGGTTAAAGAGAATTTCGTTTGGTGTGTATTGTGTTGAAGAATGTACAGTGTTATTATATAATGCTACAGATAATTTAACAATTGATTTTGTGCCCATAGTTCTGAATTTATGCTTGTTTGTATTAAATATTTCAATAATGGTAGAATGTGCACGTTCTATTTGTCCGTTGGATTCGGAAGATGCTGCGTAGTCTATCTGTGTTCCTAGTTGGCTGAGAAAGTATTTAAGATGAATAGATCTGAATGTTGTTTCATGATCTGTTATGATTTGTCTGGGCACTCCAAATGTACTTATGTATTTTCCTAGTGCTTTTTGAACATGTACTAAATTCTTTGATTTTATAAATATCATTTGAAGATGTTTTGAAAATGAATCAATAAGTGACAAAAAGGAATGTTTATCTATTATGAATATATCCATGTGTATTCTTTCTAATGGTTTTTCGGTAATGGGCCTAGGAGAAATTTTTATGTTGAATGGTTTCCTCTCATATTTATGGGTATTACATATTTCACAAGAGTTTATAAATTTTCTCACTTTTATGCACATGTTGGGGAAAAAATAAGATCTTTTAATTTGAGCTTCAACTTCGGTAATACCGCGATGTGCCCTTTCATGTTCTTTTGCAATTAATTGGTCCTGTCTATTTTCATTTTGAACATCTTCTACCATTCGGTCTGTGAAAACAAAATGGCCTTTCTGACTAAAGTTTTCCTTGTAAGATTCCTGGATAGTTTGGATGAGGTTTTCTGGAGCCATGAGAGCAGTTTGTCTACCGTTATGAAAGAGTTTGAGAAAGTGTGTAACTTGATCTTTATCGAAAGAATTTTGAGATACTATAGTTCTGTGATAATTTTGGAATAGGGTTTCTTGTATTATGGTATCCAGTCGAGAAATTCTGAAAATCATTTGGTTACGGAAATAATTTAACGGGCGTTCGGAGAAATGGATGAAATAGTTGGAGGAGTCGTCGGCAGAGTGAATTGTTTGGGAATCGGAAAGGTTTGGATGGTTCTCGGGATTGTCCGATTGTGGGGGATTATTGGTGACAGATGCTTCACCGTCCTCTTGGTCTCTAGGATCTGAAATATTAGAAGATGTGTTATTATTTGTGATACAAACATTTGCTTCAATTGGCATTCTGCTTAAGGCGTCTGCTACAACATTGGATTTTCCTTCCTTGTATTTAATCTCGTAGTCGTAATTCTCTAGGTCTAGGCGCCATCGTAAGATTTTAGAATTCTTATCAGAAGTTTTGATAAACGTTAGAGGCTTATGGTCCGTAACAAGAGTGAATTTTTGACCATACAGGTAAGGTTTAAATTTATTTACCGCCCATATTATGGCTAATGCTTCTTTCTCATTTGTGGCGTATCGTGACTCGGTATCCGAAAGTGTTCGTGATGCAAATGCGATTGGCCTTTCGACATTGTCCTGTATCTGTGATAGGACAGCTCCTAATGCAAAGCCAGATGCATCCGTAGTTAAAATGAAGGGATGATCAAATTGCGGATATGCCAGTACTTGGTCTGTGGATAGTATTTTTTTAAGAGTATTAAAGGAATTTATGTATGAAGTGTCTTGTAATTCAATTGTCGAGTCTTTCTTTAAATACTTCGACATGGGTCGTGTGATTTTTGAAAAATCCTTAATAAATCTTCTGTAATAACCGATTAAACCTAGAAATTGTTTAATTTCTTTTTGATTTTTCGGTAAAGGCCATTGAAGAATTTTTTCAATTTTTTCGGGATTTGGTTTTACTCCTTCGGATGTTATGATGTGTCCTAAAAATTCTGTTTGCCTTTTCAAAAACTCGCATTTATCTAATTGAATTTTTAAATTGAAATCGGATAAACGCTTTAAAATTAATTGAAGGTTTTCTAAGTGGTTCTCTAGATTATATCCAATAATAATTATATCGTCAAGATACACGTAGCACTTCGTTCCAATATAATCACCGAGGATATCATTCATTGCTCTCTGAAAGGTTGCGGGAGCATTTTTAAGCCCAAAAGGCATTCTAGTGAATTCAAAATGCCCTTTGTCTGTAGAAAAAGCTGTTTTCTCGATATGTTTCGGGTCCATTGGAATTTGGTGGAATCCCGATTTTAAATCAAGAGTTGTGAAATATTCAGATTTTCCTAGGGAATCCAAAATTTCTTCAATTTGAGGCATAGGATATTTATCGTCTATAGTATGTTCGTTAAGCTTCCTATAATCGATTACGACTCGTACTTTTTTCTTTCCAGATGCGTCTGTTTTTTTTGGGACCACCCATATGGGTGAGGAGTACGGACTTTTGGAAGGTCGAATTATTCCATTATCTAACATTTCTTGTATTTGTTCATGAACATCTAGTTTGAAATGATGTGGGTACCGATAATTTTTTGTGTAAATTGGCATATCGTTAGTGGTTAAAATTTTATGTTTAGTGGCTGATGTGGATGTGAGTTTTTCCCCTTTTTTAGATACAACTGCTTGATGTTGGTGAAGAATTTGAATTAATTTGGTTTTTTCTAATGATGAAAGATGATTTGTTCTAATGATGTCATTAATTTCATTTTCAGAAATACATTCTGAGTGTTTTATTAGGAAGGGAGAAATGGTTTCAAAATTGTTAACTGTTAATCCAATTTTCGGGATATTTATGGGGTTTCTACATGTGGAAATTACATTGACGGTTGTTTTATTATTTTCTGCTCTATAGAGTCCAGGATTAATAAAGATATTTTTGTAAAGTTTTTGATAAGAGGGGACAAGCCAATCACCGTTATTTGTGGTCTCAATTGTTACAAAATGATTGTAAAGTTGTTTGGTGGGGTAAAATTTGGCATATGAAAATTGTTTGTCTAATAGTGTTAGTGTTTCGTCTTCGTAATTGATGCGTGCTTTGAGTTCTGCCAATGTTTCCGATCCTATTAAGCCGTCGAAAAAGTTGTGAAATTTCAAGACGTAAAACGTGAAGGGTTTGAAAGCGCCGTTAAACAAAGCAATTTTTCCTTTTTCGGTTACACTGTTGGTTCCACACACGTTTTTTATTTTCGTATTTGGTACGGTGCTAGTTTTTCCCAAGATTCCTGGTGCAATAATATTTTTGTTTGCTCCAGAATCTATCAAAATATTTAGGGTTTGATTATTTTTAGGATGTTTAATTTTGAGATAGGGTAAGTAATTTAAGTTGGATTTAGATTTGTGTATCCCAAGTGAAAATTTAGATCAAGATCATCTTCAGATTCAGTGTCTGATTTTGCAATATCATCCTCAGGATCATCTTTGACTGTCTCATGGTTATTTATTGTTTTCCTATTTATTGTCAGACGGCTCTGTGTAGTAGTAGCGTCCATCGGTTCAATTTCATTTCGCTCTCTTTTTTGATCCAATTTGAAGGGTTTCTGATTTTTATTCAATTGAGGATTTTTACTGCTTGATTTGTTATCGAAATCTTTGTTCTTCTGATACTTTTTTGGAGAATAATCAAAAGTCATGTTTTGTGCTGTTATTTCTTTTGATTTGAATTTACATAGAAATGCATAGGCATCTTCTATATCTTTCGGCCTTGCGGCTTGAGCATAGCCAAAATATGGTTCGATTAGTCCGGCGATGAAAGCAGCCAAGGCGTCTTCTTCTATAAAATCGTTTATGACTTCCCAGTTGTTACGGTATTTTTCTGTTTGTTTCGCCAAGGTCTTAATATTTTGAATAATATTTTTTGATTTATTGTAGTATCTCGAAATACTCATATTTTCAGTCATTTTACATTGCCATAACTGGCATTTATACGTGGAAAGTTCTTGACGATCGCCGAGAGCATTTGTCAGAACTTCCGAAATTTGCTCAAAATTGTCTGGGTTACCGGCAAGACATATTATGTCTTTTGCTTTCCCTTGGATTTTATGTATTACTGCAGTGGTATACATTTTAAATTGCACTGGCGTAACGTGCTCTTTGAAAGCATTGAGTGTTTCCTGAGCAGTTGTTAGCCACGCATTCAATTGTTTCGAATTGCCGTCGAATGTTGGAATCATTTTGATTGGATCCGGAATTCTGCATAGCATCTCAAAACTGGTTGTTGGTTGGTGATATTCGTATATTACCGGTTGTGCAGTAGGTTGTTCTGCTGGCGTTGTTCCATTTAAATGCGATTCAATTTGCAGGAACATGGCGTCATGTTCCTTTTGTTTGGTGGAAAATGCGTCCATCATCTCCATCATTTTCTGGAGTTGCGCGCCGATTTGCTCCATATCTGAGCTTTCTTCAATTAATAAATTTTCCAATGAGGGGGGATTCTCAATTGGGATGTGTGCCAAGTCTCCTGAGTCAACGGATGAAATGGTTTCTTCTGAGTCCGAAGAGTCGCAATTGCTGTGATTAATGCTTTTCCACAAGCTGCGAGTTTTCTTCAGAGCACTTTTTGGTGTTTTTGGCATTAATGAAGCCTTGCACCGTTTACACAAATTTGTTAATTTTTAAGCACACACGTTCGCTTAGAACTCGTGTGGCTTCTGGAAGTGTGCTTCGCTTAGAATTCACAATTCCAGGTGGAGTAAAACTTCTCTTAGAACACTTTTACTCCATGCGGTAAGTAATAATTAAAATTGCGTCCGAGTCTCTCTCTTAGAACGGACTTCGATGCACAACAAAAAAAATCACTGACCGGGGCGAGTTTTATTTCACTTAGAATGTGGGGGCGTAGAAAGAAGAGAGAAAAAAAAACTTACCGTTTGCAATCGTGTGTGCGGGGTTCTTCGGTTCTTCCAGTGGTGGGGTGCGGTGTGCGGTGGAACCTCAACTCTTTCGTCACTTTGATAGCGGCGTCAGATGCTAGCACTTTCTACAGTTCGTATTAATGTTTCGCGGATTCACTCTAATCGGATTTACCAATCCTGATTATAACACTGTTTTTTCACACTCGTTACTATTCCACTCACTGAAACCGCACGGCTGCGCCAATCTTGTTGTGGCCTTCGACGTTCAGCTTTTAAAAAACGTTTATTATAATCAACATACAGTTTATTATCTAAATATCATTTATTAAGCAAACGTGGACGGTCACGGAAAGAATTTGAATGAGAACTGAACAGCGTCGTGGGTTCTGCTGCTGGTATATATCGATGAGTAATGCTGATGCAGCGGAACGATGGCTATTGGCTGGCCGCGATCGTACGATGTTTGGAATGTGCTGATCGTGGTCCTTTGGTGTGCATATCATAACGTGATTATATGCTAGAGCCAATATGAGCGAGCGAAATAGGAGACACATTTAAATGAAAGCATATGAAAGCTTTTCGTATAGTTTGCCAAATACACTGCCCAGACAGAGAAAGATATATTTTCGTTCATGTTCTTCTTTATCCTCTTAGAAAACACTTTCCAACTTCATTTTATGATGATTATCACGCTTCTTTATAACTGCGCTGGCAGCTATATGGATAGCGTGGTCGTGTGAAATAGCTTTGCATTCCAGCCGGCCTTGGTTCGATCCCAATTGACGTCGCATGGACTTTTTTTTTGGCACAATCCCAAATGAAATGGGAAAAGAAAACAGAAAGAGATGTCTGCTCGCATACATACAAACCATTTTTAAGCTTTTAAAACAGCTCATTATTTGCGCATTTGACCCTCCAGCACACGAAATGGCATCATTTCTGCCAAAGATGAAATGTTTCCTGCCAACGCTAGTTTGGGTGTAGGACCTGAACCAACGAGTGAATCTTGGAGATACATCAAGCTTTTTGGCAAGTTTAACATGCAGTATGGTGTAATCAATCCTGTCAAAAGCAGCCCTGCATCCACCTGCGCTACAGCTTCCATGTTCCTGAGGCAAAGAGAAACGAAAGGAACAAGATTCGTTGAGACTGATCTCTCTAGATGGATGCCGTGTTGATCTAGCACACAATCAAGGACTCTAGAGTTAATGTTCTTGTGAATTTGCGTTAGGTTTTGCATACTGAAAACATCCAGAAGAGCTCAGCAGGAACCGGAATGTTCGAGTGAAGGTCATCAATCATTTGCAAAATACAGGGTTTTCCATTTCGGGCTTCCGAAAGTATACAGCGCTGCGCTGACAACCGTTTGATATAGCTGTCAACCAAAGCGTCATATCGTTAGTTGAATGTCTGCCATTTTACAATATGGATCGTTTTAGCATCGCACAACGTGTTAATTTTGTTAAATTATACTATAAAAATGATGAGAAACCGCAAATGTTTTTCGAGCATTACGGACGGATTTTGGTCGTCATGGACGGCCTACAGAGCACACAATCGCTAATGTAGTGCGTAAATTCGAACAAACTGGATCCGTAGCGGATATTGTGAAACCTGTGCATCATCGTAATGTGCGTTCGGCCGAAAATATTGCTGCTGTTGTGTGGAGGATGACCCGAATGTTTCGATTCCACGGCGTGTTCAGCAATTGGGCTTGTCAAACACATCATTGTGGCGAATTTTGCATTTGAACTTGCACCTACATCCATATAAAGTCCAACTGGTACAAAAATTAGAGCGTGGTGACCATGGAATGGGTCGGGCATACGTCGATTGGGTGAACGAACAACAGTAGTAAAATGCTGAATTTTCGCATCAAATTTTCTTCAGCGATGAGGCACATTTCGAGCTCGGTGGATATGTGAACACCCAAAATTTCCGTATATGGGGCTCAGAAAATCCACACGTGATTGTTGAGAGGCCATTGCATCCGCCAAATATCACTGTTTGGTGCGCATTATGGTCTGGTGGAGTCATCGGGCCGTATTTCTTTGAAAATGAGGACGGCGAGACTGTGAATGGCGAGCGCTAGGGCCGCATGTTAACCGATTTTTTTTTGCCACAAATTGTAGAAATGGATACGGATGACATGTGGTTTCAGCAGGACGGCGCCACGTGCCACACTACACGATCGAACATGGCCATATTGCGAACGAAATTTGAGGGACGCATAATTTCGCGTTTTGGTGATGCCAATTGGCCGTCCAGATCATGCGATTTGAACCCGCTAGACTTTTTTTTTGTGGGGTTATGACCGTGTCTATGCCAACGAAAGACCGTGTCTATGCCAACTCTCCGCAAACTCTTGAACATTTGAAAGACACCATTCGTGAAGTTATGACCGAGATACTGCCCCATATGTGCCGAAAAGTCATCGAAAATTACCTGTTCCGGATCAAGGTGTGCGAGGTGTGCATAAACCAAACTTTAACTAGAAATAAAAGTTTCATCGAAATTCGAATTCTAAGTGTGTTTTATTTCAATTTACTTTCGGAATTTAAAGTTGGAAAACCCTGTAAATTTACAATGTTTTTTTTCTTTACTATAGCGATTTACAGCCTTTTTCTGGTTCGTCACTTGGACCAACGGATTTTTTCCGTTGGAAAAATATTGGGAGTGGGAATTGAACTCATGACCGCTGGCGTGAGAGGTACGGATGTTAAGGTGAAGGTGGAAGCTAGCCACAAATGGCTGCCACAATGGCGCTCATTTCTTTCATCTCCCTCCCTCACCCTTCGCCCGAAAATCAATAATTTTGCGAAACAGTGTGCAGAAAATGATCATTTTCGCACACTTCCCATGAAGTAATATCAGCCAAACTCTAATCGATTATTCACAAGATATTAAATTTTCATCTGCTGTCGCACTGTATAGTGAACAACGTCGGAAAACTCGAGCAAGTGCTCTGAAAGTTAAATTTTCATTTTTCAATCTTCGACAATGGTTTTGTTTGTATTGGTGAAAGCATCGTTATTTTCTCGACACTGATGCCAGACAACATCATCGAAACATCTATCAAAACCACTCAATAAAATGTTATTCCTGAGTCATAGCGTTTCATATCATGAAAATCAGTAGAATAAAATTGTGTTGATATCAATACAATCATTATTTTTACATTTAATGGGTCTATAATGTAAGTTTTAGCAACTTCAACATTGGGTAAGAAAATTGTATTGCAGAGCTCGGAACACTGCCACGGCTGCCTATGCTTTCAAAAACAATAAACGGAAAAGTACTACATTCAATCAAAATGTCTCGGCCAACGAAGAGAAGAGTTAAGGCTCTCCAACGTGAATATGTGAAAACAATACGACCAACGAAGGAAAATATGAAGGAATTATCAGCATGCGGAAGAACTTGTTAATATCAAAAGAGGCCCAATTCGCATGTGTTATAAATTTGCTCATGTTACGCTCGCGTATAATCAGTATTGTCAGTGTCAATGAAGCGCCACACAGTCTGATAAGTGAATTGATCTATTTACATGTGCTTCGCTCTTCTCTCACAAACACTATTACCCCATTTTTACACGTGGGTTTACCTATACTACTACAATGGCTAGCTTCCACCTTCACCTTAACTGATAACCACTACATCCTATTTACAATGGATCAATATTATCCTTTCCTCCACTTTAATATGCCTTGACAATTTTTTTAACATTTATCGTTCGATCAATTCAAGGTGTATTTAACCTGGCGCGAATGGCTGGTGCAATAAATGTTTCTATGGCGGTTAGACTCTACCACCCCCCCCCCCCCCTCTCTAAGGGGAGGGCTGCCATACAAATAAAACTCAAATTTCTCGAGAATTAATCAAGCAAATGAAACAAAATTTGGCATGTGAAGGTTTAAGGGTGCAATAAATGTTTCTATGGTGGTTAGATACTCCACCCCCTCTCTAAGAGGGAACTGTCATACAAAATTAAACGGGGTCGATTAGAAGATCAATCAATGAACAGTTCTGCGATTAGACCCATGAACTTGCTTATAGTAAGAAAACGTGAATGTTTGAAGATATTGATAACAAAAAACAAATTTTGAGCGGGACGAAGTTTGCCATGTCAGCTAGTGACACATATTTTTCTTGATGCTCTGAATACCGTTCTGAATATTATATTTCGGACACTTTGTTCTAATATCTTGAAATGCTTCATGCACTGATGATATAACTATAAATTTAATATCACAATTGCTTCTTTAGAGTGATGCCTTAGTTTCACTATCACTTCGTTTGAGAATAACATTTGAAATATCACATAGTAGGAAAAAATTCAATAGCATAACTCACTATCGTTTGTGTTTGACGTTTGTTTTGCGTGAGCACGTAGAATTTATATATTAGAATTTTATAAATATTAAAATTTCTCCCGTGTTTCATCAGTTCTCATCATCGTTAACAGTTTACTGTGATTACTTGGTAAGTGTTTCGCAGTTGACTATAAAATATAATCAAGTGTAATGTAATTTTCGTCCATAAAATTACAAAATAAAATGTCCGAAATTTGATTCTTTTTCGCTTCATTTGAAAATCATTTTATTCGATGATTTTTTTATGTTTTCAATCAAATAGGTACCAAAGTAGAAAGCTTGAAAGCATATTGAACTAGTTTATTAAAAATATCTACCAAATGATACCTGAGCAATAAGTTTAGATCTGTTTTCTGCATCATATGCCTTAAGCGTTCGAAATATGATTCGGAACGGTATATTTCTGTGAATTATCAACCTTTCGAGCTTCATCAAGTTTAGAATTCATTTGAAATCGGATTGGACGCTATTTCATTTTTCTAGGTGGAGCTCCAGTTTCCAGTTTTTAAATAACTGTGATTATTTTTTTAAATATTTTGTCCAGTATTTAACAGTTCACTTCTAGTGCAGCTTTTGCACAATAAACCATCCAAAATACTGGAGAATAGTTTCCTCTACTAAGGGACATTGTCAGGCACCTTTACTTCGAGCTCATAAATCATTCGCCAACTGCCGTCTTCGCGTAATTGATTGGAATAACCTCATTCGCCAAGACCGTAAGTCATTATACCACCAAAGTCTGTGTGAGTAATAAGAGAGTGAGCGACCGCGTCGGTAAGTTCATAATTGATATGGAAGCTACCCTTTATAACCATTATCAGGAAAAAAACACTTCTGCGCTACTCGCCGGTCCAAGTGATCCGCCACACACTTCGCAACCAGCGAGGGGTCATTCCGAGGACCACAAAATGGTCATAAAAATTAATTTGATATCCGAGAGGAAATTGTCCAGGATTCACTCAATGGACACATCCCCTCTGAGACAAAGGCAATTCACAGGGCGCGAATGAAATCAACAACAGCAACACAGAAAAAAAAGCATATTGTGGTTTATAACCATCTTTTTCCGCCGTTGTTGCTGCTGCTGCTGATTGATTGAAAAAACGTGAAGATCACAAAATTCATCTCCGGCAGCCCATACCCGACGCCTAAATTGGAGCGTTTATTTTATGTGGGTCCAAAGTGCGGGACAGCAACCACACATACATTTAATTGGTTATAACGAAATTGAAATGAAGTTTAAGAAATTCAGTTTTATGATCTACTTATTTGTGCTCAAGGAACGGAACGGGATGGAAGCTATATTGTGTTTGGGTTACGGCTTCTGGAAATGGATTGATTAAGGATGGAAGATGAACAGGAAATAGGAGTAATTCGGACAAGTGTTGGCCGGAGAAAAAGTATTTGGTGCAGAGCAAACTTATTTGCAGGTGCAATTTATTTCGAAGCTTTATACCCCGACCAAAGTACGTGTTGTATAGTGTTCGATAATAGGCAGTAATAACTACTAATATGGTAGCCACATTGGTTGCGCGTTCGCTTAGTAAGCGATCGATCGTGAGATCAAAACTCAGGGCCCTCATTGACCATCTTTGTGTTGTTACAGAATAGCTACGTCCACGCAACAATCATCAGTGATGGAGATCGATCCACGGTCGAAATAAGATCGATTCATCCATACAACTGCTCTGCTCTGCCAGACACATCGGGTTACTGTTCTATAAATAACTCTCGCGTAACTTTTGAAAAGGTCCAATGTAACATTTTCGCCAACTCGAGAAAAACGTAGTTGAAGACCCGAACATTATTTCGCGAATTGTCTTAAAAGCTATCAATCTTTATCACTGTTTTCACCACTAGCTGTCAAGAATAACTCCGTAAAACCAATCGTAACTATTGTTCCGTGATTTGAGATTAAGGTTGAAGCCTCGGAGCGAAAAATGTTACATTGGACGTTTTGACTGCCCGTGTTTGCACATTGGACATATTACGTTGCACTATAAAAATTTGAAACTAACTAATAAACAACAAATCCAAATATCAGCATTTCGTTCTAAAGACTGATTATTATTGTTATCACTCGTTGAATTGCACTGAAATCGATAACAACACCTGTAAGAAACAAATTCCAAAACGACCGAAGTACGACTGCGAGTTGTATTGACTGCTTTGTTACTTCGGACGTTTCGGCCGTCGGAGGAAAGTGGCGTCCGAAGTAACAGCCGGGTGCTTAAAATTCGAATCTGTACATTGGATATTTTTTGTATCGGCGACAAAAAGATGAAGAAGATAGATACGTGAACTATTGTTTTTGTAATACATTCAATGATTGAAAACTAATAGCGTGCATCCATTAACTCGATTTGTTTACATTTGTTACATAGGACCTTTTCAAAAGTTACGCGAGAACTCAACAATGATCAATCAACTGTCTCCGCTGTCCGGTGGTCCAACTGGATAATGGAAAAACAGAAAGAATACTCTTACGCCTAAATGGCTACTGTGTGAATGTACCATATGTAATGGTATAGAAGGAATACTGGCGAATGGCAACTGTGTAATGTGCTAATTATAGATATGATAACCATGTGACATGTACACGATTAAAATTCGGCTCTGTTACAGCTAAAATGCTAATGAGCCTTAAATAAATAAATGGGATAAAAAAAAACTACTAATATGATGTTTTGAGCCGAATGAATATAAGCTTTGAGATCATAACTGATTCATAAAATGTAACCATATGTGATGAAATCGTATGCAATACGCAATAAAGTTCTTCAGGTCCGCACATGTTTGTTTGCCTGCTATCATCGGAATGATTTAGAAACGTACAATAACGAGGTGCATTTTCGGGAGAGTCTCATGCTCCACAAAACGGTCCATAATTATGTAGAAACCTGCCGCCGGCCGGTTGAAAGGTAAGCTTCCGGTTGACACCGGTAATTATAGGGTTCAGAGAGCCGGTCGGGACGAAAACGATATGCTACACTGCCCACATGCTACCTCTAATGAAACCGTTTTCGTTTGTTTCGTACCCCACTGTCCACTGCGAGGAAGTTTGTTGACTTTGGCTAACAGATGATAATTCGCAGAAGCTTGCTGAACATGAGTTATATAACAGTTTTGTTTGCGGCACAGTTGCATTTTACGTGCCGACTGCACAAGTTTGTGTTAGGTTCCTAACGGTACCATATATATTTGGGTCAAAAGGTTTCCCCTCTCTCTGATCGATTCGATTAAGCCAAGCCAGGAGGTTCATTGATCGATCGTCTACAATTTGATGGGTCCAATAACTCATCTCCTGGTAATAGTTTTCTGAGTATTTATTGTTTTTGTGTTTTTTTATTTATTGGGGTTCTAAACATGTACAGTTTTGGGTATATCTAATAGACCGGCAGACGCCACAGGGGGCGCCTCCACTAATAGGACACGCGTGAGCCCAAATCGAAACCAAAATTCGTGCCCATCTCATAATTGCATCATAATGAGTTTTTAGTTTAATGATTGCTCTCGTACCCAATAAACTCGGACAGCGAGAAGAACCATTAAAACAAAAATCGATTGTAATGGCCATATTTGCATTTCTTGGTTTATCCCCTTTATTTTTTTCTCTCACCCACTTGGCGCTGAGAGGACGATAAAATAAATCTCGGAGTTGTGATAATTCTATAATTTATCCCACTCGATTATGCTGGCGGAATCATACATTTTGTCTGGCCTTCAGAGCGCTCGGTGCGATTGGTCCATGGCAAGGCAGGGAGGGCTATCGGCAGGCAGGCGGCCAGTCAGGGGTTTGAACGAACCGATCCCGCGAGCGAACCGCGAAGCCACAAAATGGGTCGACTGACAGGAGGAGGTTGTGTCTCTCGGGAACCACACTTTGGGCGTCATCGTAATCAATATTTTTCAATCCAAGGGTAACGATTTTATGTGAATGGTCATCAATGATATTTTTTCACTCTCCCGTCGCTGCAGGGTGGGAGTTAGGTGATAAATGATCATAAACCATAGATTGTGAGGGTATGAAATATTTGTTAATAATTTTAAATAACCTACATTTTTATGGCAGTGTGTTCTAATAATCACTGATTTGGATGAGAGATTTTAGCTTCGAGAAGTTATTTTAGCTTCTATAAAATAATTTCTGGACGAATGATTCACGGATGGTCCATGAAAAAGGTTCATGAAATTCATGCTTTATTGAATACAAAGTCAAACATAACATTAAGTCAATAGTCTAATAAGGTAATAGTTAAAGTCTCTATTGATTGGTTGAACAGCAACTCATACTGGATCACACCCTTTTGATCCCACCAAACACAGAGCAATATTTTGGCACCGTGGATATTCCGCTTCGGCGTTGAAATTCCTGTTTGGTCGAGCTTTTCAAAGAATTTTTTGCCTTTTGAACTGTCGTAGTGAATCCATTGTTCATCCCCGGTCCTTTTGTGCCATTCAAGCACCATTCCGGACATGCGAAAGCGCATGTTAATTTCCTCAATTTTTTATGTACTCTGCTACTTTCAGTCGTTTAGAAATAGCTTATCTAGTTACTTTCAATAACTCTGCATGCTCTGTATGCAGGGGCAGATCAGGGTCTTAGGGAGCTCGGTGCAGATATTTTCGGGGGCCGTCTTTCCTAAGAACATTCAAAGGTTGAAAAATTGCAAGTAACTTTACTGCATTTTACTTCGGAAAAGTCCTCAATTTAGTCCTTCAAAATCGATCGTTTGAAGGATATTACCTTCGATGTTCAGCAGACATAGGTAGATTAATCTTTCGTCATTTGGCGCAACTCTCGATTTGCTTTTAATTAAAACTAATTTGCAGAAAGATCTCTCTCCAGAACAATAGGTAACCATCAAGCTCAAATACATTGGCAAACCGATATATTCGTTCGGAAACGTATCTACCAGGTGAAGTAATGTAGCTTGTTGTGAGGGAGTTAAAGATCTTCGTATTTTGGCAAATGCTGCAAATTGTACGAGCTCATCAACGAGAAGGTTTGTCAGATCATTAGGATACAGTCCAATTAGTTTCCTAGCTTCCAGTTTCAATTCAGCTTCCGATGGAGTGCGTAATTCCACTATGTTCTTGAATCTATCGTACACTGCTTGATACACGGCTCACCTTTTTTTAATGCTCGTAAAAGATCATCCAATATGACATCGAAGCGCTTGAATTTTTCCTTGACGTATAAGCCATTTCAGCTTGGTTTTTTCATTGTCTGCCTTTGATGGGTGGATGTTTAGCAGTTATACTAAGAGCAACAGCTTCTTCCTCCAGTTCTTCGAAACGGTTTTGCTCTGCTTGCAAAAATGCATCCAATGAGTCGTATAGATCAACAACAGTTTTCAAAATCCATATCAACGCCCTGCACCCAAAGTTAAATTTCAGCAAATGTTATGGCATCCCGATTTATTACATTAAATGAGCTGAAATATAACAGAAAATTTACTACTCCTCAATACATGTATATCATTTGTATAATATACTAGCTGACCCGGCAAACTTCGTCCCGCCCAGAATTTGTTTTTTGCTATCAATACCTTCAAACATTCTCGTTTTCTCACTAAGCGCAAGATCATGAGTCCAATCGCAGAACTGTTCATTGATTGATCTTCTAATCGACCCCGTTGAATTTAACTTTTACCATAAAATCCCTAGTATTTGTAACAAAACTCATCATCATAATATCATATTATTTTCAGACACAATTCTCGTTCAAGATTTTTCAATCACTTACAAATAACATGTTTCTCCGTTACATGGAATAAATATTTTATACAGAAAATATAATAGAATAAAAACAGCCCTATATCGTTAAATTCCTTCCTCGAGTTCTGCTCTTATCAACACATTCGGCGATACTTTTTTATTAGTATAGATAGAAGAAGATATAGGAGTGCGTTTCATCACATTAAAATCCATTTCCAGTTTCGAACAAAGATCAATTTCGCTAGCTCAAACATCGAATGGACTAACAGCCCTTGTCACTATGTAATAGTAGAACATATGAGAATTTAATTTTCCGAATTTTCCCTTTTTCCTTCAGAGCTTTCCGAAAATTTTCAATTGTCATGTTTGGTTGAAATATTTTTGGTTGAAATATGTGTAATATTTTTATGGGACCCCCTCTCCATTCCAGAGGAGGGAGGCGTGACATTTATTGCGCCCTAAAATCTCCATATACCTAATTTGGTTTCATTTACTTGATTAGTTCTCGAGTAATACAAAAATTTGTGTTCCATTTGCATGGTAGCCCCCCCCCTTAGAGAGGGGGGAGGAGTATCTAATCACCGTAAAAACATTTATTGCACCCTAAAACCTTTACATGCCAAATTTGGTTTCGTTTGCTTGATTAATTCTCGATTAATGCAAAAAATTGTGTTTCACTTGTGTGGCAGGTCACCTTTAGAGAGGGGGAGGGGTCTAAAACTATCATGAAAACCTTCACCAGGCCCAAGAACCCCTACATACTAATTTTCATGTCGATCGGTTCAGTAGTTTCCGAGTCCATAAGAATCAGACAGACAGACAGACAGAAATCCATTTTTATATATATACTAGCTGACCCGGCAAACTTCGTCCCGCCCAAAATTTGTTTTTTTTTCTTATCAATACCTTCAAACATTCACGTTTTCTTACTATGCAAGTTCATGCAAGTTCATGGGTCCAATCGCAGAACTTTTCATTGATTGATCTTCTAATCGACCCCGTTGAATTTAACTTTTACTATAAAATTCCTAGTAATTCTACCGAACCTCATCATTATAATATAAGATTATTTTCAGATACAATTCTCGTTCAAGATTTTTCAACCACTTGCAAATAACATATTTCTCCGTTACATGGAATAAATGTTTTATACAGAAAATATGATAGAATAAAGACAGCCCTAAATCGGAGAATTCCTTCCTCAAATTCTACTCTTATCAGAACATCCGGCGATCCTTTTTTATTGGTATAGATAGAAGAAAATATAGAAGTGCGTTTCATCACATTGAAATCCATTTCCATTTTCGAACAAAGATCAATTTCGCTAGCGCAAACATCAAATGGACTAACAGCACTTGTTACTATGTAATTGTAGAACATATGGGAATTTAATTTTCCGAATTTTCCCTTTTTCCTTCAGAGTTTCCGAAAATTTTCAATTGTCATGTTTGGTTGGAATATTTTTGGTTGAAATATGTGTAATATTTTTATGGGACCCCCTCTCCATTCCAAAGGAGGGAGGGGTGTCATACCATCATAGAAACATTTCTCATACCCAAAAACCCTCATTCCAAATTTGGCTCCATTCGCTTGATTAGTTCTCGAGTTATGCAGAAGTTTGTTTTTGTGTGATTAATTCTCGTTTAATGCAGAAATTTGTGTTTCATTCGTATGGCAGCTCCCTCTTAGAGAGGGTTTTTGATTGATTAATTCTCGTTTAATGCAGAAATTTGTGTTTCATTCGTATGGCAGCTCCCTCTTAGAGAGGGGGTGGAGAGTCTAACCACCATATAAACATTTATTGCACCCTAAAACCTCAATATGCCTAATTTGGTTTCATTTGCTTTGCATTTGCATTTGTATGGCAGTAAAAATGTAAAAATCAGAAATGTGTGTTTTTTTCATTTTTGGCGTATGATTTTCCAAACCTGACCGATGGTCTACAGAATCATTTCTCCCTTTTTCCAACTATGGCTTTTTTCAAAAATTGGTTACATGAAATCGGGGTTACAAAAAAAATCTTGATGCCAAATGTCTGGGACCTTCATCGTTTTTTCGAAATACGAGAAAAACGTAAGGTTTAGGGTGCCAATGATCGCGATTCATCACGATTTTTCATGCGGGACTTCCTGCGAAAAGTTGATTTGTACGATAAAATACCCTATGTAAAATGTGAGCCCAATCTGATTTCATTTATTAGAGTCGAATGTCCACCATCATCCGTTATCGAGACATTGATCCCAATTATATCGAATATAAATTGGTTAAGATATGAATTGACCTTGTGATTTATTGACTGTCATGGCGAATGCAATGCGAATCAAAATTGGTTACATTTGAACTCGAAAGGTAAACCGGTTAAAATCAGTGGAATTCTAAAAATGAACAATTCGTCGACCCTAAATAACTCTTTGAGTATCGTTGCTTGAATGGCATTATTGGTTGCTATACAACCAATCTTGCTCCATTGCACAATTTTAATTGATTGAGGTTCCAAAGCTCGATGATAGCAGGTTCAGTCCTAAATTATTAGGTGACAATCCTCGCAAATGCAATGAATTAAAGAGCCCTGTTGGATGATATGAGGGTCGTTCAAAAAATAATTTTCAGTGCCTCAGAAATCGCGGAAAAATAAAATTAGGACAAAAAACAAGGTGATTTTCGTAATCTACGTTTTATTTTCTATTTTTCTACATAATCTCCGTAACGTTCGAGGCATTTTTCATAGCGTGGCACGAGTTTTTCTTTTCCGAGCGCGAAGTGCGTAGCGTCCAACTTTTTGAAGTACGATATAACTGCGTCACGAATTTCTTCAGTGTTATCGAATCGTTGACCGCCGAACGCCTGTTTCATCACCGTATTATTGTGAAGTTTTGAACCTATTAAGAACCGTGATTAAGAACAAAAGGCCAGGTTTATTGACGAAAGGAGTGTTCTTCATCCACGATAATGCGCGGCCCCATCCTGCTCGCGTAACTCAAGAGCAATTGAAAAAAAATCAAATGAACTGTGTTTGAGCATCCTCCTTACTCCCCAGACATCGCCCCTAGCGACTATCACTTATTCCCGGTGATGAAACAGACGTTCAGTTACATCGTACTTCAAAAAGTTGGACGTTACGCACTTCGCGCTTAGAATAGGAAAAACTCGTGCCACGCTATGAAAAATGCCTCGAACGTTACGGCGGTTATGTAGAAAAATAGAAAATAAAACGTAGATTACGAAAATCACCTTGTTTTTTTTCCTAACTTAATTTTTCCGCGATTTCTGAGGTACTGAAACTTTTTTTATGAACGACTCTCATAGATTATTTCTTCCGGATTAGTCACGCAATCAACTGAATTGAACTGATGTAATTGTCCAGCAATTGCATTTTGAACCACGATATTCAACGCCCTTCAAATTCGACATCCTAATTCCTTTCATTCACTAGAGTCGCAGACCTTAAGATTTGAGTTTTTTGAAAACCGGAAAATCACCCAAGAGTACATGCAATTTAAAAAAATTAAATTGAATTTATACCAAATGTCTTCAAATTGCATCAATCGTCGAGAGTTACTGTCATCTCGTCATGAAGTTTA